>NC_138778.1:155891651-156029151 GCF_965119305.1 Pelophylax lessonae | reverse complement strand
CCCCTTCAATGCAGCAACGAGCATACATGCCCCTTTCAATGTAGTGACCAGCATACATGCCCCCTTCAATGTGGTGACCAGCGTACATGCCCCCTTCAATGTAGTGACCAGCGTACATGCCCCCTTCAATGCAGTGACCAGCGTACATGCCCCCTTCAATGCAGTGACCAGCGTACATGCCCCCTTCAATGTAGTGACCAGCATACATGCCCCCTTCAATGCAGAGACCAGCGTGTGTGCCCCCTTCAATACAGTGCACTTACCTGGATCATCAGCAGCAGCAGAAGCAGCAGCGGCGGCGGCGCGGCTTCTCCTCAGTCCCCCGGCGCGTTTCCTCGTGCCCTCCCGCCTCCTCCTCGGCCAATGGCATGGGGTTTGCCTTGCGGCCAATCAGGAATCAGGTATTAGACCCGCTCCCTGATTGGCCGGTAGGAGGATCCGTGTGACAATAGCGAATTTTCATTCGCTATTGTCACACAATGGGTGGAGTCGGGACGCACTGCTCTGCGCCCCGGGTACACCCTTTGCATCACCCTATTAGAGCCTCTGGCTCTAATCAGGTGATGCAAAAAAAAAAAGCCCCATTGAACTCCATGCGCCCCTGCGCCCCCAACATACCGACCGCCACTGGAATACAGGGTATTTTGTGGGTACAAAGAATGCAGCACATGTGTAGTGTATACCATGTGTAATGTCCCTTAAAGCCAAGCCCAATGTTTAGTGCAATGTAGCCATGCCCCACTTTTTGCAGCTGCACGGTGCCGCATTATCCCCTCTCCAGGCTCTCTATAACTAAGTCCATGGGATAGGGTTACAACCTAATCCCTTCAAACCCGAACACACATTAATTACACAGGTTCTGTGGCTGATTAGGGTTGTGAATAAACTCACTTAGTCCTTATCTACTTAAAATTAGCCTCAGAACCTGTGGACTTAATATGAGTTCAGGTTTAAAGCGATGAGGTGGCAACCCTATCATGGGAGGGTGAAAAGCGTCAGCAGGGTGTGGCTTGGGAGGAGACAAGCTGAAGGAAGGCATTTTTCTATACATAATAATTGGACTACCAACTGGTGTGCGGCTCCCTATGCTTTCACCAGTGCCCATGAATGCAGCCTCAACAGTGCCCATGAATGCAGCCTCACCAGTGCAGTGCCCATGAATGCAGCCTCACCAGTGCCCATGAATGCAGCCTCAACAATGCCCATGAATGCAGCCTCAACAGTGCCCATGAATGCAGCCTCACCAGTGCAGTGCCCATGAATGCAGCCTCAACAATGCCCATGAATGCAGCCTAACCAGTGCAGTGCCCATGAATGCAGCCTCAACGGTGCCCATGAATGCAGCCTCACCAGTGCCCATGAATGCAGTCTCAACAATGCCCATGAATGCAGCCTCACCAGTGCAATGCCCATGGATGCAGCCTCACCAGTGCAGTGCCCATGGATGCAGCCTCACCAGTGCAGTGTCCATCAATGCAGCCTCGCCTGTGCAGTGTCCATCAAAGCAGCCTTGCCAGTACCCGTTACACAGGGGAGATTACACAGAACGGGTATCTCCCGCTTACCCGGCAGTCTCTGTCAGCTGTAGTCCCACCTCCTGGACCGGTGCCTATGATAGACATCACACATCCCAGAATTGGGCCAGTGTGCCATCTATCATAGGAGACGGGAATTCGTATGACAGCAACCGCTGGGTAAGCGGGTGTAATCCAGCAACACTTGCCCTTCCTTCCTTCCCCTCGGCCCCCCCCCCCCCCCCCCTGGCACTCTGTGCACCCGCCCTGCCTGGCGCCCTCCGCCAATTGTCTTTTTTTTTTTAAATATTGCCGTATAACACGCACGCATGTTTTGCACTCAGTTTTCAGGAGGAAAAAGTGTGTGTTATACACCGATAAATACAGTAGTTCCAAAACATCTGGGGTGCCATGGTTCGCCATCACTGATATAGAGTATCAGAACACTCATCAAATTCTAAGAAAAATCAACCGTGAATGTACAAACAATGGAACACCTCATGTGTTGTAAACGATTCCTGCAGTGTGCTCTACCTTCACCATACAGATGCACTCACCAAATGCTACGCTGAATCAAGCCTTGCGACATATCCAACCGGAATGTAAGAAGCCTGGCCTGTTAAACCGATCTCGCGATCACTGTTAAAATGATGTGCTGTGTGAAAAAGCTCACCAACAGGAGACAGAATGGTATCAGTCACTAGGAGATTTCTTTTCGGTATTCTGCAAAAAAACTGGTAGATCCTGCTGCTCTCTATCTCCCCCTTCTGTCCATGTACCCAATTCAGCTAGGAATTTTGCAACCGTGGTGGCAACTCTGCACATGCTCAGTTTTCAGCGAGTTTCTATGCTGAGCATTTCCTCCCTATCACATCTGAGCATCCCAATGCCACTTTGCTTTTCAAACTGCAAAAAATACAAAACTCCCCAAGAAATGTAATTTCCTGCTTGTATGAAACTGGGTTGCTCTATCTTTGTACTTGGGAGTGGCGCTCTTCATTATTTCTTACGGTCACCCCTCTCCAGGCTGTCCCTCTTTGTGAAAGTCCAAAGTTGACAGGTAAGGTAAGAGTAAGTAAAGTAATGCAAACCTCTCGTTTATCTATTGCAAGTGCCTATACTCTTACAGTACATAGGTTACCAGGCTGCGAATTGTTGTAAGAAGTGTCTGGAATTCCTCCATTTAATCATTACGCTCAGACTGCACAATTCTGCACTTGGGCGGCTGGACATTTTTCTCCCCAAATTACCATTCATGGTTTCTGCCATGCTCTGTACTGAGCGGCTTAATGTTCATTCACAAACTGAAGCCTAGTAATCACAGTTTACTAGGCTTCAGTTATGACTGAAGAAAGTGAATGATCTGTACCAATCACTCACTGTGCTCATTCAGAAAAGGAGGCAGCCAGTAAATGACAAGGGGCCCAGGCAGCACTTGTCATTTACTGGTTGCCTCCTTTTCTGAATGAGCACAGTGAGTGATTGGTACAGATCAATCACTTTGTTCATTCATAACTGAAGCCCAGTACACTTTGTTTACTAGGCTTCAGTTTGTGAATGAACATTAAGCCGCTCAGTACAGAGCATGGCAGAAACCATGAATGGTACTGATAGGTGGCACTGATAGACCCAGATTAGCGGCACTGATGAGCACTGAAAGGCAGCACTGACTGGCAGCACTGATTCAGTCACTGTGCTCATTCAGAAAAGGAAGCGGACAGTAAATAACAAGGGGCACAGGCAGCAGGAGGAATCTACGCCACACAGAGGTGATTAGGGTGTGCCCAGGCACACCCTCTGCTCAGGAGCTTCCTCTACAAAGAAACACAGCATATTTGCAGTGGACATACCCCTGGTGACCCTACTGCCCCCCCCCCTCCCTGCAGTGAGGACTTTTCCCTAAGCCATCACTTTTTTTAACCCCACAAACACATCAAGGCTCGGGTCTGTGACTATTTCTGGGTTATTTTAGTGGTTTCTTTTTTTTTAGTGGTTTCTATTTTCAGAAAACATAGAATAAACCTTAACTGAGTGTATTTAATACTTTTTTTTATAGTGTGCTTTTTATGGAAGGAATTCAGGACATAATTACAACATTGCACAAATATGAGAGGGAGCTCACAGGGTAATGTTTGGCCTCCTGGAGTGGAGCTCCAGCTTGCAAAAAAGACAAGGCATCTGGATGCCAGAGAGCATATTTTCCTGCAGAGGGCCATGGAATGAAGTTGGAAGGCATAATAAAAAATAGTTTTATTTTTAATAGATCACATAAGCAAACACAGGGGGGTTGATTTACTAAAACTAGAGGGTGCAACTCTGCAAATAAACCAATCAGATTCCAGGTTTTATTGCCAAAGCTTAAGGCCCCTTTCACACATGGAGTCCGTCAGGCGGACTCAGTTTTTCTCAGCGGGGGGATCAATCCGCCGATCCCCCACTGAGCAGGCAGATGACAGCTGTGTCTCCGCACTCTGTGCGGAGACACAGCTGTCAGGTCCCCATTCTTCTCTATGGGGGAATCGGATGGGAACGGACCGTCTGTCCATTCTCATCCGATACGATCCACCAGTCAGATGGAAAATAGGATTTCCGTCCGTCCGGATTTGACGGATCAGATGTCAGCAGACATGTCTCCGCTGACATCCGATGCCCCATAGAGATGCATGGGGTGACCGTTCAGATCCGCCAAATAAACTGACAGGCAGATCTGAACGGACTCCGTGTGTGAAAGGGTCCTAAGAGATCAAGCTGACCTTAGAAACTGATCGGCTACCATGCACAGCTGCACCAGATTTTGCACTCTCTAGTTTTAGGAAATCAACCCCTCTGTGTCTGTACCATCATCCTTTATTCAGTAAGCAAAAATTGGATTTTTAAAAAGGTACCTTACAATCAGCTCAAAAGACATCTAAAATGTCATCTCTCCAGCTCCAACGCATCCCTCCACATCAGGAGGGATGTATTGGAGCTGGAGAGAGTCCAGAGAAGGGCAACTAAACTAATAAGAGGATTGGAGGACCTTAATTATGAAGAGCGTTGTAACGCTCCTGCGTTTTTGTTATAGTGAGCTGGATTTGCAGCTGCAGAATCTCCACTCAGTAGTCATGTAGAGATGTGTTGAATTACCAGATCCAACTCTCCAGACTCATCACTGTGGACCCGCCTGCTTCAGCATACAAATACACATACACTCTATAAGATGTTCCAGGAGTGATAGGATGTATATGACAGCATAGAGGTGATGTGCTGAAGGGACAGGCGTGAGCAGTGATAGCAATGATAAGCACTTGATAGTAATGTTCAGGAGAGTGGTAGATGGTAATAGGTAGAATGCAGATAGGTTAGTAATCATGTATAGTAACAGGTGGTAAGGACAGCAGATGACATATACAAGGGAGACTAACCCAGTGCAAGGATAGATGGTAGTAGACTCAAGAGCTAGCAATCTATGTAACAGTGTAGATGATAGGATTAGTAATGCATAGATAGTAACAGTCCTTAATGTGCAGAAGTAGATAGTGTAAGTTTGTTATGAAGGAATCCCCTGTGGGGTACTTATCACTAGTGAGGTTAGTAAGTAGAAGGGTCCGGTAGTAAGGGAGTGATCCGGTAGCGAGATACGGGATCAGTAGCGAGGTTCCGGTCTGTTCCAGGTAAAGAGAATAGCTGGAGGCTCCGGCAGCATAAGACTGTTAAGCATTCGGTTTGAACGAACAACCTGTGAGAGAAAGCCGGCGATTGAAATAGCCGCTCAGAGCGGCGCTCAGTGATGATGTCATGCAGCTTAAAGGTATATGCGTTCCACCTAACTGAAAAGGTGGGACGCAATATGCAATGAAAAATGGGCAATAAGGGTACCAGAATCTTACAAGCGTCTGCAATCGCTTAATTTATTCTCCCTGGAGAAGAAACGCCTGAGAGGGGACATGATAGCAATTTACAAATACCTCAATGGTGATCTCAGCATAGAAAAAACTATCCAGTCGCAAGGATTGCATGAGGACGCAAGGCCATACAATGCGATTAGAGAAGCGTTTTAACCTCAGGCAACGCAGGGGGTTCTTTACTGTTAGGGCTAAAGGATTGTGGAATTCTCTACCACAAGAGGTGGTTTCTGCGGGAAGTATGGTGGCTTTCAAAAGACTCTTAGACGTACATCTCAAGAATCAGAACATTCAGGGGTATGAGAGATGATTACGGCCACACACACCTACACAGGTTGAACTGGAGGATGGACTGTTGTCTTTATTCAACCTCAACTACTATGTAACTATGTAACTTCATATAAGATAATTATACCAAATAAAACCACATCTTGTAGGCTTGTAATTCCATTTATGATCCACATTTGTTCATAAGAATCTATAATTCATAATTCCTCATTATTTCATATTGTTATGGATTTAGAAAAACAAATTAAGTATGATATACCTAGAATTAATTTCGGGCCCCTCAAAAATCAAAGTACCATAATTGTGCAAGAGTTTGACCAGCGTCAATGGATGGAGGGGGAGAGCAGCAGAACCTACAGAGGATATTTCTACAGGGATGGATTTATCCCTTATACTGTGATGAGTCAATAGGTAAGAATTATTGTCACAATACGTTTGGACAAGTGGCATACATTCCGATATCCCAAAGTCTTCAAGGGTTCAGATCAACCTACCATATCACTGGACCTCCGGAAGATTTACCCCCTTCATGACCAGGCCATGTTTTGCGATACAGCACTGTGTTACTTTAACCACTTCTATACAGTGCACTTTCACCCCCTTCCTGCCCAGGCCAATTTTCAGCTTTCAGCGCTCCTACAATTTGAATGACAATTGCGCAGTCATGCTACACTGCACCCATATTAAATTTTTATAATTTTTTTTCACACAAATAGAGCTTTCTTTTGGTGGTATTTAATCACCACTGTTTTTTTTTTTTTTCCTACAAAAAAAAGAAAAAAAAGACGGAAAAATTTGAAAAAAAAAAAAGGTTTTTCTTATTTTTTTGCGAGTAAATTTTGAAAATAAATAATATTTCTCCTTCACTGATGGGCACTGATAAGCGGCACTAATAAGCACTGACAGGTGGCACTGATGAGGAGGTACCAATATGCCGCACAGATGGGCACTGATAAGCGGCACTAATGAGCACTGACAGACGGCACTGATGAGCACTGACGGTTGGCATTGATGAGCACTGATGGACAGCACCATCAGTGCCCACAATCAGTGCCCATAGTGCTGCCAGGCAGTGCTTAGATGAGCAGGCACTGATGGACCCTTGATTTCACTTTTGTGTAATCAGGGCACTGATGATCAGTGCCATGATTACATGTCTGTCACCCCTATGAGGAGGAGCCCCTGATCGGCACTTCTTCATTTACATGTGACTGGCTGTGATTGGACACAGCCGTTCACATGGGTAAAGAGTCATGTCATTAAGATCAGTATCGCTCCGTGTCCTAGCAACACAGCGCGGCCACGATGGCCGCTCTGTGCGCCCCCGCAGGCGCGCGAGAGAGGCAGTTCTGGTGCGCCGTCATATGACGGCACCCCAGAACAATAGATGCACCGCTCCGCCGTCATTTGACAGAGGACGGGTAGCAAGTGGTTAAATAACAATTGTGCGGTCATCTAACACTGTACTCATAAAAAAAATGTATGTGATTTTATTCCCACAAATAGAACTTTCTTTTGGTGGTATTTGATTACATCTGCATTTTTTTTTTATAAACAATTTAAAAAAATATATATATATTAGGTTTACTTTCTGCTGTAAAACCTATCCAATAAAAAAAAAAATCTAATTTCTTCATTAATTTAAGCCAATATCTAACCTTCTCATATTTTTGGTAAAAGAAAATCCCAATATGGGTATGTAGCACTGTTCCTGTAGGGCTTGCTGTGTAAAGACTTCTTGGGCCTCCCACTGATTACCTGCAGACAGTCACTAGAGGATTTTGCACACATCCATCCATACTCCCGTTTGCTCGTTATTCAATAAACAGTCCAGGGGATTTGGTATTATTTTTGGTGGGACTTGGATGGGAGAAGGGAATGGTGGGATTCTCCAAATTGAACTATTTACAGTTGATAAGGACAACTCTTACTGCTTTAACCATACTGCCACTTGTATGAAGGGTTAAGTCTTCTTGCTCCAGCAGCAGAGACTTGATGCACCTACTTTATCTTCAGGACACTCTCTAGCATCCCCTTGACTGACACCAATCCAATGACTCTTCTTGAAGAAGGGGTGGCCCTCTCAGGACAGGCCCCATGACACAGATCTGTACTCACTGTAGGCAGAATCAGATCCTTTTCAGTGTCTCCCATTCAGTCAGTTCTGCAGGACCTCTGGGTTCAGCTCCTCTCTGACTCTCAGGCCTTCAGGTCGACCACCTGAGGCCGCATGGCAACTTCTGCAGAGGAGGGGCAGCCACCCCCTCCCTCCAAGACACTGCCCTCCAGCTGAAAGACCCCAAGCACATGTGCCCTTGGCATTTATACAGTATCCCAGCAGGCACTTTCCTCTGCCTATCACCAGGGCTGTATTAAATGCCTGTGCACTCATTTGTCAGGTTTCCTCCCACTGTCCATCATGCCTCCCTATTAGACCAGTGTGAAACACTTTAGACAAGCGGAGCTGCATCTGAGCACCATTAACAGACCTCACTAGCAGATCCTGCTCTCTGGTAGGCAGAAAACAATATAGATTTACCTGGCAATCACTCTGGTAAGCCGAAAATCTAAAACTATACTCTCTTTTCTAGCACCTACAAGTTATAGCATCTACAAACTATGGAATAAATATTGGAATTTTTATTTATTTATTTTTATACTAGTAATGGTGGCAATCAGTGACTTCTAGTGGGACTGCAATATAGCGGCGGACATTGACACTAACTGACACGTTTGACACTTTGTGGGAACCAGCGACACTAATGCAGTGATCAGTGCTAAAAAATATGCACTGTCACTGTACTAATGACACTAGCTGGGAAGGGGTTAAACACTTAGGGCGATCAAAGGCTTAAATGTGTGCCTAGCCAGTGTTTGTGTGTACTATGTGAGGTGCTTTCACTAAGGGAAGGGATGGATGATATTCCCTTTGCAGGGAAATAAAATCCATTCCTCCCCATGTCAGAACGAAGGTCTGCCTTTTTAACCCAGGCAGACGTCCTTTCTGTGTGTTTTCCCAACAGTCGGTGGGTGCCAGGGGATATCCATTCGCCGGCACCCAGTGATTGGCTTCTGCTGTGACAAATCATAGCAGAAGTGGCGCGCCCCCTACCCCGAAGTGCTAGATCTCATACAAGGTAGCTGATCTGGTACAAAAGAAACGCTTTGCTGCTGTAGATCCTTGTGATGTGGTCGGCCAACAATTACAGAATAAGGCCAGTGGCAAGAAAAATCCAAATATGGACTTGTTACAGCCCTAGATTCCTATTCTGTAGTGATTTTAGTAGATTTGGGTTAAGTCTGCCTCCTCGGATTACTAAAAACAAAAATTTTTATGTGTTCTAAATGCAACATTTATTATGTACAGGTCAAAGATTCTCCTGTGTGATCCTACAATACTAAGCCCCTGGTAAGTGATACATTATATAGAAAATCCCCAAAATCCCATACATAGTAGTTCTAGAATTTAGTAATAAATCCACAGTGACATCACATACAGTATCTCACAAAAGTGAGTACACCCCTCACATTTTTGTAGATATTTTATTATATCTTTTCATGTGACAACACTGAAGAAATGATGACATATGAAGTAATAAGTGTACAGCTTGTATAACAATGTAAATTTGCTGTCCCCTCAAAATAACAACACACAGCCATTAATATCTAAACCGCTGGCAACAAAAGTGAGTACACCCCTAAGTGGAAATGTCCAAATTGGGCCCAATTAGCCATTTTCCCTCCCTGGTGTCATATGACTCATTCGTGTAAAAAAGGCCTCAGGTGTGAATGGGGAGCAGGTGTGGTAAATTTGGTGTTATCGCTCTCACTCTCTCATACTGGTCACTGGAAGTTCAACATGGCGCCTCATGGCAAAGAACTCTATGAGGATCTGTAAAAAAAAAAAAAATGTTGCTCTACATAAAGATGGCCTAGGCTATAAGAAGATTTCCAAGACCCGGAAACTGAGCTGCAGTATGTTGGCCAAGACCATACAGGAGAGGTTCCATTCAGAACAGGCCTCGCCATGGTCCACCAAAGAAGTTGAGTGCATGTGCTCACCGTCATATCCAGAGGTTGTCTTTGGGAAATAGACGTATGAGTGCTGCCAGCTGTACTGCAGAGGTTGAAGGGGTGGAGGGTCAGCCTGTCAGTGCTCAGACCATACACCGCACACTGCATCAAATTGGTCTGTATGGCTATCATCCCAGAAGGAAGCCTCTTCTAAAGATGATGCACAAGAAAGCCTGCAAACAGTTTGTTGAAGACAAGCAGACTAAGGATATGGATTACTGGAACCATGTCCTGTGGTCTGATGAGACCAAGATAAAAACTTATTTGGTTTAGATGGTGCCAAGAGTGTGTGGCGGCAACCAGGTGAGGAATACAAAGACAAGTGTGTCTTGCCTACAGTGAAGCATGGTGGTGGGAGTGTCATGGTCTGGGGCTGCATGAGTGCTGCCGGCACTGGGGAACTACAGTTCATTGAGGGAACCATGAATGCCAACATGTACTGTGACATACTGAAGCAGTGCATGATCCCCTCTCTTCGGAGACTGAGCCGCAGGACAGTATTCAAACATGATAACAACCCCAAACACACCTCCAAGATGACCACTGCCATGCTAAAGAAGCTGAGGGTAAAGGACTGGCCAAGCATGTCTCCAGACCTAAACCCTATTGAGCATCTGTGGGGCATCCTCAAATGGAAGGTGGAGTGCAAAGTCTCTAACATCCACCAGCTGCATGACGTCAACACGGAGGAGTGAAAGAGGACTCCAGTGGCAACCTTATAAGCTATAGTGAACTCCATGCCCAAGAGGGTTAAGGCAGTGCTGGAAAATAATTGTGGCCACACAAAATATTGACACTTTGGGCCCAATTTGGACATTTCCACTTAGGAGTGTACTCACTTTTGTTGCCAGCGGTTTAGACATTAATAGCTGTGTGTTGAGTTGAGTTATTTTGAGGGGACAGCAAATTTACACTGTTATACAAGCTGTACTCTCACTACTTTACATTTTAGCAAAGTGTCATTTCTTCAGTGTTGTCACATGAAAAGATATAATATTTACAAAAATGTGAGGGGTGTACTCACTTTTGTGAGATACTGTACATATGAGTGCATTCAGTATATACACTGATGCATCAACATTTGCATGTTGCATCACCACATGAGCAAAGAAGAAATCTCAGCACAAAGCCTTCTCAATCCCAAGGATCCAAGTGTGCTCTATTTATAAAATAATCATGCAGCATGAAGTCGCCAGGGTAAGATCTGAAATGAGGGGAAGCTCTGCTAATTTCTATCATCCGATTATGTGCATGCAAAAATGCTGTTTTTATTTTCCTTGCATGTCCCCCTCGGATCTATAGCGACTGCACTTTTAAGGGCACTTGCATTGCACTTGTAGTGCAGAGTGGATTTGCCTTTAGTTAATAAACCCCAATGTCATGTTTGGCTTGCAGAGGCTAGCTAGAACATCATAGTTGTGGATATATACCTACATTTAAGCCTGTATCTTATCTAATCAATAAACTCCTGCAAATACAGCTGGAAACAGAACTAAAGATTGAAACATTGAATGGAAGTGTTGAAACCTGGAATAAAATGCTATACCAGTAAAACTTATTTCTACAAAATGAAATGAAGTATAAATGAAACATTTTACTCAATTATAACAAAAAAGAAAGTTTAATTTACATATTTTTATCCGTTTTTTAAATGCATTTCAGTGCTCATAAGTGATAGTAAGTAATGACTGATACAGAAAACACTCTTCATTCACATTGTCAGTCAATCTAGTGAAATGACATGTAGAAAATGAATCCCTAACAACAGAGAAATGACATGTAGAAAATGAATCCCTAACAACAGGGACTATACAGGTGTCTTTCCAGAATGTATATAGAAATATATATTCTGCTTAGTGCAACAGACGAAAGTCACTGGGGAATCGTAGAATTATTTTTACAGTCTACGTACTCCAATCCAGAAAATTGAACCTCTTCCTCATGACCGATGTGCGAGAATTTCAGAGAACCCCTGCAAGCAACAAAAGTAAAAGTAGATACTGAATTAATAAACGTCATAGGGAAATAATATTATATTAGCCAAGGTTCTAGGATTCAACTCTAAAAGCTCAGCTGACTTAAGCAGTTAAAGGTTTTGATACAATAGTGCCATCTAGAGGATATTTAATATATGGTTCTTGACTTTCTCCAAAGTTTGCTTTTTCTAGGTTATAGATCTAATTAGAGATGTTCTGCTATATATATGGTTATTATTTATATAATATAGAAGTTTAGTCATTTTAGTTTCGTATGGATTTGCATCTTAGAAATTCAGATTCATGTTTTTTTAAATATCGATTTTAGTCCTTTATTTTAACTATTGTTACATAGGTTATTTCTGATATGATGATTCCATGTTGCATTATTCTGGTATACAGAGTCCTTTATATTGGTTTGTCTTCTGATTTTGGGCAACCTTTTTGCATTACCCTATATAACCCTGTTATTCGTTGCCAATATCACTATTAGGGAGGGGTGTAGCCTTGAAACTTGCCAGTGACATCCCAGGTGGAGGTGTAAGGTATATTGTCTCTCTGCTATCCAACAGCCCTGCCAGCACGCACACTGCCTTCCCATTGTCTGTCTGCCCTCCCTATTATCATACCCTCCGCACCCTTCTCTTGTGTATACGCAGGGTCATCTTACCAAATGGGCACACTGAGCAGTTGACCGGGGGCCCCACTTGACCGGGGGGCCCCACCAGCCCAGTGACCCAGCCCAGCTTTAGTCCCGATTCCCATGTGCATCCCGCCACCGAACTTAGCAGGTGGCAAGCGCCTGTCAGCCCTGCACTGCTGTCAGGCCACTTGGGCCGTGGAGGGGGAGCCCACAACTGCAGCAATGCCTGTCCGCCTCCACGGGAACAGGCACACACAGGATAGTCAAGTCCGACTCCTGTCCATGTGTGTGTGCTCACCGGACCCAGCCACTGAAGTTGGAAGCTGCCATTAGCCTGGCACTGCTGTACCAATAAATTTAGACTTATCGATAATTTGCATTTTTATTCTGGTGGGTGATTGTGTAGGCAGGGCCCAAGTGCACTGCATTGCCCGGGGCCCTTTAATGCTCTTAAGATGCCACTGTGTATACGATTGATCATCATACTCTTACTGCACTTACTGCCCATCCCCATACCCCCTTTAGGCCTCTCCTGCATTTTGCCCACAGTCATATCAACCACACTTCTCTCCTGCGCATACTGGCTACTGACATACCATCTGCGCTCCTCACTTGCACATCCCAGATAGCTAGCATTTAAGCTGCAAGTTTGAAAAATTACTTGCCAAGCTATTGCTAGACTTTCCAGCCTTCACAAGTTTGTTGCACAATTGCAGCAAGTCTGCATCGCATGACTCCAGATCAAATTTGCAAATATTCTGGAAATCTGCTGCAAGTTCTGGTTCATTTATGTTGTGCAATAGTCATCCCACCACAGTGGTCACTGTGGCTGAATTTTCATGCTGTAGACTTGCAGAGCTCTTACTGTAGCCCAGTGTTTCTCAACCTTTTTTCAGTCAAGGCACCCTTTAAAATTATGGACAGTCCTGAGATACCCCATTCTAAAATGTAAAAAAATATTCTAATAGCTTTACATAAATTATTCTAATAGCTTTACATAATGCAGCAACATCCACACGTAGGATACCTATTGTTGGATGTGATTTATTCTTCCAAAGCAAATGCACTTTTGCAAACTGATACTGACTAGTATTCCAATGTTTCTCTTCTCCTATTTCTCTCCATCAGTCAGCTAATGTCACCCCAGTGCTGAGGGAGAGGGGCACAGGAGGGCCAAACAAGGATGCTGTGGAGGCAACAGACATCCTCCTTATTAACTGATGACGTCATTGGTTGTTAGGATGCCGGTGTCTAGAAAGTCGTTATGGTGCATAATGAAAACCCATGGCTTTGTGTAACTAAAAGGCAGATGTCACCCCCTTGTATACAATTGTGGATACAATTTTAGGCATTTTTCCAAGGTACCCCTGAAGAAACCTCAAGGCAACCTGGTTGAAAAAGGCTGCTGTAGACTTACCACCGCAATTTTGCTCTTGCTAGAGACTTAACATGCAAATTTGCTACAAATTGGAAAAGTGTCAACTAGAACTTGTGCTCAAGTGTACAGCTTAGCAGTGAAAATGTGCAGCAAGTTACAGACATACAATTCAACACTGCCACAAATGCATGGCAAGTTATCCTTGCGGTCTGGGATATTGCCCCTTCTTGCCACATACTGCCCCCTCTATTATACTCAGCAATCCTCTATGCCAGGGGTCTTCAAACTACGGCCCTCCAGTTGTTCAGGAACTACAATTCCTATCATGCCTAGCAATGTCTGTGAATGTCAGAGTTTTACAATGCCTCATGGGACATGTAGTTCCCCAACAGCTGGAGGGCCGTAGTTTGAGGATCATGGCTCTATGCACATACCACCCCTCTATTATCCTAATCATTCCTGTCCTGCCTTTACTACCCCCTCCATTATCCTCACCACTATTATTCTGCACATACTGCCCCCTCTGATACCATCAGCAATCCCCTCATACACATACTGCCCCTCCAGTATTCTCAATCCTCTGCTGCATCTACTGCTATGTCTCATACCTTCCGCACACCTCTCCTGTGCATATTCTGCAAGTGCTGACTGCTGTCCATGTCATATCCTCAACATTGTGATACGGTACACACTCCTGTGTGCATATACTTCCCACCATCACAACTTCTTTACCTGTCTCCTGCATCAAATACTCTCTCTCTTAATTTCTACCACACTTTATTCCTGCATATACAGCCTGTAATTATACCCTCCACACTCCTACCCTGCATACATTGGCTGCTTCAACAACACCCTTCATTTACACATACTGCCCCCCCTCATATACTCAGCAATCCACTCTTGCACATACTGCCACTTTCATTATCCTCAGCAAACCTCTTCAGCATATACTGTCCCCTCTAATATTCTAAGAAATCCTTAGTGTACATACTGCATCATCCGATACCAAAAGCAGTCCTCCCCTGCACATAATGCTACCTCTCATACTCACTGCAATCCTTTCCTCCACATAGCACCATTATTCCCAGCAATCCACTACTGCCCTCTGTTATCATCCACACTCTTCTCCTTTACCTACCACCCCCTTCATTATCTTCACCATCCCCCCACTGCCCTCTTCTCCTGTAACTACTACCCCCTTCATTATCTTCATCATCCCTCCACTGCCCATACTGCCCTCTGTTATCCTCCACACTCTTCTCCTTTACATACCACCCCCTTCATTACCTTCACCATTCCTCTACTGCCCTCTATTATCCTCAGCACTGTTCTCCTGTACATACTACCCCCTTCATTATCTTCACCATTCCTCTACTGCCCTCTTCTCCTGTACATACTACCCCCTTCATTATCTTCACCATTCTTCTACTGCCCTCTTCTCCTGTACATACTACATCCTTTATTATCTTCACCATCCCTCCACTGCCCATACTGCCCTCTGTTATCCTCTGCACTCTTCTCCTTTACATACCACCCCCTTCATTATCTTTAGCAACCCTCTACTACAAGGAATATCCCCTCTCATACCCTCAGAACACCTCCTGTGTGGATACTTCCCATCACTTCTTCAACTTTGTTTCGAATATCCCCCAGCCTTGCTCATTCTGCAACAAACACACTTTTACTAGTACATTTATAATGACTTATTGGTGCTTTAATGTGACCTTATGTTTTGTCATTACTATGCCAATACTCACTGAGCAATTTCTGGTTTCTCTATTAATGTTAAGGTGGGGTACAGACAGTGGAAGGTTTTTTTTTTTTAACCTAATGCAGAGAAAGTATTAAGATAAAAAATCCTTTAGAGTTTAGAATTAGTATAATATGTTATGGGGCCAAACTTGCACCCCGACAAATGAACAGGTATTTGGCATACTTCAATACCATTCACAGCCATCCAGCTATACAGAGTGTGGTAGAGACATTGCTGTCCTCTACAACAGCCATGGCATAAGCAATCCTGTACCCTGGGGAAGGCAGGGAGTCTTCCAAAAAAAAAAAAAAAAAAAAAAAAAAAAACACTGTAGCAACACTAACCTCCTTGTTACTTGCTGTACGGTATACTTACTGTATAGAAAGCAGAATGTTGTGAACTTTGATTTGGTCCCAGGTGCAGACCTTACTGAAATAAAAAAAAAAAAAATAATAATATATATTTTAACCACTTTACCACCGGAGGATTTTGCTGTCTTACGTCCAGGCCACTAAATTTGACAATTGCGCGGTCGTGCGACGCTGTACCCAAACAAAATTTACGTCCTTTTTTTCCCATAAACAGAGCTTTTTTTTTGGTGGTATTTGATCACCTCTGCACTTTTTACTTGTTGCGCTATAAACAAAAAAAGAGCATTTATTTTGAAAAAATAACAATATTTTTAACATTTTTTTATATGAAATTCCCCCCCAAAAAAATGTAAAAATCAAATTTTTTTAAAATTTTTGGCCAATTTGTTTTCTGCTACCTATGTTTGGTAAAGAAAATCACGATAAGCGTATTTTGATTGGTTTGCGCAAAAGTTATTGCGTTTACTAACTAAGGGAAAGATTTCGGTCATTTTTGGTGTTTTTTTTTTTTTTAACGCGTAATGGCGGCGATCTGCGATTTTTTTTGCGGGACTGCGACATTGCGGCGGACAGATCGGACCCTTGACTGACATTTTTGACACTTTTGGGGGTGACATTACTGCAGTAATCAGTGCTATACATATGCACTGTTACTGTAAAAATGACACTGGCAGGGAAGGGGTTAATTTTATTGGAGAGGGAGGGGTTAATGTATGCCTGGTGCTTACTGACGTGTGGGGGGGGAGGTGACTATGTGACACAAGGACAGATCGGATGTTCAGCTATGCTGAACACTCCGATCTGTCACTCCCTGTCACTTAGGAGATCCGCCCGCTGTGTTTACACAGGCGGGCGGATCTCCTCACTCGATTCCCCGACGACCGGGGAAGAGCGGCGGCGATCGCCGCTGCCCCTCCCCTGGCCCGACTCCCGCTGTGACTGAAAACAGCGGGAGCGCCCCGCCTACAGGGTCTACATCGCTGGACGGGAACGAGCCACATTGCTGCAGTAGCAGCAATGTGACTGGAGGTAAAGTGGTTAAATGCTAAAGATTTATTTATAATATTTAAATCTTATTTGTTTATTTTATGAAGAAAACATGCAATAATGACCAGAATAAACAGTGCGCGTATGTTGGAGAAATTATCATTCCTAATTGTATTGTTTTAAGTTAATTTTTGCAAAGGAATTAAATAGGTCCCTTAAATTTATTACCAAAAGTATTGGGACGCCTGCCTTTAAACGCACATGAACTTTAATGGCATCCCAGTCTTAGTCTGTAGGGTTTTATATTGAGTTGGCCCACCCTTTGCAGCTATAACAGCTTCAACTCTTCTGGGAAGGCTGTCCACAAGGTTTAGGAGTGTGTCTATGGGAATGTTTGACCATTCTTTCAGAAGAGCATTTGTGAGGTCAGGCACTGATGTTGAACAAGAAGGCCTGGCTCACATTCTCTGCTCTAATTCATCCCAAAGGTGTTCTATCAGGTTGAGGTCGGGACTTTGTACAAGCCAGTCAAGTTCCTCCACCTCAAACTCACTCATCCATGTCCTTATGGACCTTGCTTTGTGCACTGGTGCGCAGTCATGTTGGAACAGGAAGGGCCATCCCCAAACTGTTCCCACAAAGTTGGGAGCATGAAATTGTCCAAAATGTCTTAGTATGCTGACGCCTTAGAGGGGTGAAGCCCAACCACTGAAAACCAACCCCACACCATAATCCCCCCTCCTCCAAATGATTTAGACCAATGCACTAAGGAAGGTCCATAAAGACATGGATGAGAGAGTTTGGAGTGGAGTAATAGGACTGGCCTGCACAGAGTCCTGACTTCAACCCGATAGAACACCTTTGGGATAAATAAGAGCAAGGTCTGCAAGCCAGGTCTTCTCTTCCTACATTAGTGCCTGACCTCACAAATGTGCTTCTGGAAGAATGGTCAAACATTCCCATAGATACACTCCTAAACCTTGTGGACAGCCTTCCCAGAATTTAAGCGGTTATAGCTACAAAGGGTGGGTCAACTCAATATTGAACCCTACAGACTAAGAGTAGGATGCTCCCAATACTTTGGGCAATATAGTGTATTTATAGACCAGTATAACTTTTCCAGTATAATATTTGAATCCCTTTCAAACCTGTAACCATCATTTATGCTGGCAATAGATGCAAAGTTATTTTATTTATTTCAGATGATGATTTACCCCTTGCCATTGAGGCTTATATGAACCTTTACCTGTTATCTAAATTTGGGCAGCCTCTTTGCATGACCAAAACACGTCATCCTTTTCTGTCCAAAAAAACGACCAGTCTTTTTTCTACTTTTTACATCACTAGCAAAATAAAATCAGAAAGGATATAGCCTTTGTGTGGCTTTCTGGTCAGCTTAACCGGTTGCCGACTGCGCACAGTATATTTACTGAGGCAGTCAGCCCCGGCCAGGCAGAGTGACGTAGATCTACGTCGCTAGCCTGTCACCAGGTTTTGAGCCAATAGCGGGCGAGCGCACGCGCCCGCTGAGGCTCGTTCACAGAGGAGTCCAGGCGTGTGACCGGCGGACCCGATGTCCGCCGGTCACACTAGGATCGTCGGTAGAGCGGGAGAAAGGCGGACGGCTTATGTAAACCCTGTGTAAACTATGTAGAACCGTTGATCTCTGTTTTTACAATAGGAGACCTGTCCCACTACAGTTAGAATCACGCCCCTAGGACACACTTAACCCCTCCCTCTCCAATACAGTTAACCCCTTCCCTGCCAGTGTCATTTTTACAGTAACAGTGCATATGTATAGCACTGATTACTGCAGTAATGTCACTGGTAACTCCAAAAGTGTCAAAAATGTCAGTCAAGGGTCCGATCTGTCTGCCGCAATGTCGCAGTAACGCAAAAAAAAACGCAGATCGCTGCCATTACTCGTTAAAAAAAAATAAACACCAAAAATTACAAAAATCTTTCCCTTTGTTAGTAAATGCGATAACTTTTGCGCAAACCAATCAAAATACGCTTTTTGCGATTTTTTTTACCAAACATATGTAGCATAAAACAAATTGGCCGAAAATGTTAAAAAAATTTTGATTTTTAGATTTTTTTGGGGGAAATTTCATATAAAAAAAGTGAAAAATATTGTTATTTTTGCAAAATTTACGCTCTTTTTTTGTTTATAGTGCATGATCAAAATATCGCACAGGTGATCAAATACAACCAAAAGAAAGCTCTGTTTGTGGGGAAAAAAAGGACGTGAAATTCGTCGCACGACCGCGCAATTGTCCATTAAAGTCACACAGTAAAAAAAAAAAAAAAAAAAAAAAAAAAAAAAAAAATCGCAAAAAACCCCCTGGTCAGGAAGGGGGTAAAATCTTCCGGGGCTTAAGTGGTTAAAGCTGAACTCGAGCATACAATATAACTAAGTAAATAACTACTTAAGTAAATGTGTTAATGCTGCTCATGCTAAAAAAGTTTCCATCTACTTATAGCATTTATTTTTTTCGGAAGTCATCGATATCCTTCACCTTCAGCAAGTGGAATGCAGAAGGACCGACTGAACACACATGAAATAAAGTCATTGATTTCCTACACACAAAGAAAGCCAAGTGCATGAGAGAGTTGGTGTCAGGAATATCTGGGCTGAATTTATGCAGTACAGGTGGGGGTTCTGTACCATCTTGATCAGATTTTATAGTCTGTTTCCTACAACTTGGTACATATAGAGGGTTTTGAGGAGAAATTGGGTATCTTCTGACTTTGTGGAGGGGAGAAAGATACTTGAAGGTCTTGTTCCTATTGGAAAAGAAAAGGAACCTTCTAATGCTCCTGTGGTTGGGAGAGCAGGACACAAGTGATGGAGGAGGGGTGTCTGAGCAGGCATATTTCTGAGCACAAGCTCTCAAAGTATGTAAGCAGATTCACAAAGGAATCTGGAGGTGGTAAAGGTGTTTAAATGCCTATATTGAAAGGTTTTCCAGGGCATCAATTTGAAGGGTCCCATGGTTGAAGTAAGGGTGGTTAAGGAAGGCCATTGTCTATTAGTCAGGAAATGGGAGGCCTGACAAATGTTATCCTCCAGTTAGGTACGAAATGGCTCCACAGAGGAGCCAGGTGAGAATCTGGTTTACCCAGGATCGTAAAAAAAAGGGGGAATGCTTAAAAATAGACTTTCAAAAGGGAATGTGCACAATTCTGAATGGTAGACCCAACTTATGGGTAAAAGCATAAAGGCGGTCAAAGGTTGTAACAAAAACATCAAAGAAGCCTGCGGAGGTGGAAATAGAAAGCGTTCAGTTCAAGTCCCACCCACCTTTTCATGTCCCCATGTCAGCACCAGTCCAGTAGTCTTTTTTACAGTTGAGTGAATTTGTGGGGCACTCGGCTGGATTTTCCCACTGAGCACCCCACAATGCACTGCTTGCTTAACAGTGCATTCTAGGGCCCTAATTGAATGAAGCAATGCACCTAACCATTGGTCATGTGCAAGGCTTTGCCAATTAGGGCACAGAGCACCGTCAGAGCCCTGATTGGGCAAAGTGATGATGACTTTGTCCAATCACGGCTCACTGCTCATAGCCCCACCCCACACTATAAAAGGCTCCTTCCCACAGGAAGCATTTGCAGTGTGTTGTTGGACTGCAGATCAATACAGCAGGGCTCAGTTTGCTACTAGGGAGTTAGTGTGTTTACATATTGTGACCCTTAATTACATATATTTTTTTATAGTTTTTACATTTCTGTCAGTCCTCAATTTAAAGTGCACCCATGGATGTTAGTACATCCAATCACACATTTCCCAGTTTTTATTAAATTTGGGTAATAAGCCCTCCCCCCCCCCCCCCAATCATGTTTGGGAGGCCACAAAGGAGAGGCAGACATTTCAATGTCACTATGAGGGGACCAGCAGCGTCTGTGTCCACAGGCAAATGTGGATGTGGTCTGTCCTCAGGCAGGGCATTATTTCCTCTATTTAGTGATGTTGCCCGTGCTATCCAGCTACAGCATGTAGAGGAGGTGGTGGATTGGTTTAGTAAACCATCCTCCTCATCCTAAATGACCCAAGCTGACGCTTGTGCCAGAGCGACTCATTCTGCCTCCTTGTCCACGGCTACTCCTGCCATAGCCCCAGCATCATGCATGGAGGAATCAGCTGGATTTTTTGAACACAGCATCAGCCATTTGCTTCTTGAGGATGCAAAGACATTACTTGATTCTGACGTTGGTTTTAAAGTTGAGGAAGGGATTAACATGAGCCTACAGAGAGGCGAGAACACTGATAAACAACAAATTGGCAGTCATGTTCCCCCATGAACTTGGGCCTGAGTGTACTATAATTTGGCCTCTTCACAAAAAAATTTTCTCACGGTGGTGCAAAAATCTGTTATCTCCATCTAAAGTCTGCCAAAGAGACACCTGACTTTATCCCAAAAATCTCTAATCTTGTTCTGAGTGCACTAAATTGTGGCCTCATCATACGGACTGACTCCCCAAGCCGATGTTTACAAAATAAAGAAAATCAATTTAAAATTATTTTTTTTTCTTTATATATGTCAGTTTTGCTGCAGCAGGTTCTATACATGGTACAGATGTGCCACTTTACAGGCAGACTAAGGGGACCTTCTCTAGATTTAATTTGGGGGACATTATTAAAAAAAAAACAACAACATTGAAGCTCGTTCGCTCCCCCCCCCCCCTTTTGACCTACTGGACTGCATGCTCAGATAAGGGTCTGGTATGGATTATGAGGGCCCCCCATGTTATTTTTTTCCTTTATTTTTCATTCCCGGCATTCTTTTGTTTACATGGGGAATGGGGAAACCCTTTAACAGCTGACCAGTCATACCAGTCATCAGTTGCTAAAGACACAGCGGCCAGCTTCCCGGCTCGCTTAACAACCAGCAATTCTTCACAAAATCGGTCGATAAATTTTTGACTGATTCGAATTGGAATTTGAAAATTAATAAATAAAATGAAACAAAATACGTTACTATTGTTATTGGGAAATCCGGATACATCCGAGTCTCCAAATAACCAAAAATTCGTCCAAATGTATATTCAGACTGAAATTGCACATGTCTAGCGATGTCTACTTCAATGATTTCCTGATTACAGGGGCATCAGCCAGGTACATAATAAAACAATAAACCATACCTAGAATTCCTCTGTAACATTAGCACTTTTTTCAGTTGTCATATTTAATTTAAGTACATCCTCAAACTTCAAAAAGCTAAAATGTGGAAGAAGTGATTTGGAAGTTTCTAAAGCCCACTTCAACTAAAGTGTTTTTTAAAAGCTATAGGTTGATCTGAACGGCTAAAAACGTCTGTCTCATTTTCCTTTTTTATTGCTCTCTGCATCCCTGTTGAAGAATTTTTTTTTTTCCTTGCAGACAAAACAATGGGCATTATTCATCCCATGAGTAGTTTTATACATATTTTCTGTGATCTAAAGAAACCCTTGTCTATAAGCTTCACATATGTTATTTTTTAAGCTATTTGCTTTAACTCATAGTTTATGTGCTGATTTACAAGTCTGCAAACATTGTCAAATAAAACAGTTTTAAAGACGACACACTTGCTAATAAACCAAACATGGCTCTCCTTTTCACTTGTGTTTGTGATTTAGTTACTTAAATTTTTTACCAATTTTCATGTTACCATTATTTTGTCTACCCCCTCTACAGTAAATAATATTTTAAGGTCATGTTATGCTCCACAACAATTACTCAGTCCCTCTTGTGACTTACAATGTGCTTGTGTCCTGAACCGTACTCTTCACAGTATAAAATATCTGCTAAAAAAAAAAAACAAACAGAGAAAAGTCACTTTATAATGACTCAGAAACAAATGCAATTAAGAGTTTATTTTAAGACATAAAAACATTAAATATATTCCAACTGCATTCTAACTTTCCTTTACTAAATCGAACTTTAGGGCTTGACAAATTTGCTTAGAATCTAGGAGACAGCTAAAAAAAAATTAGGAGCCAGTTTTTTTAAATCCGCTGCCCAGCGCCCAGAACTGCATGTTTGGGGCGTCCGGCAATCAGAATTCCTCATGCCTGGTGTCAAGTTATAAAAAAAATTATTAAAAAAAAAGAAGAGGTGGCACTGACGAGGCTGCGCTGATGGACAATGATGAGGCTACGCTTATGGGCACTGATAGGCTGCGCTGATGGGCACCGATAGGCGGCGCTGATGAGGCTGCACTAATAGGCTGCGCATATAGGCACTGATGAGACTGCCCTGATGAGACTGCCCTGATGGGCACTGATGAGACTGCCCTGATGAGACTGCCCTGATGGGCACTGATGAGACTGCCCTGATGGGCACTGACAGGCAGCACTGATGGGGACTGATTAGGCTGCACTGATTAAGTGGCACTGATGGACACTGATAGGTGGCACTAATGAGCACTGATAAGCTTAACTGATAAGCACGGATAGGGGGGCACTGATAGACGGCATCCCCCATCCACTCAGCGGCAGTAAGGAAATGGTGACCAATCAAGCCCAGCTTTCAACCTGGGAAGATGATGCCAGAGGTGGACAGGCAGTGAGAGCAAGTCGCACTCCTTACAGCACCGTCCACCAGAGGGCACTGGTTTGCACATAGGAGCGTGCATCCCGCTCCAGCTGGCCGCAAAGCCGCAGCCTCAGTTATCGGCCAGCCCGACGCTAGTCTGCGCACCTGCGTTTGGGCCACATTGGTATATCCCGACCACTGCTGCGGTGTAATTCAAATGCCAGGATGCGATTTCCCGTCGCCATTGCAACCTGGGTTTTCTCGAGCCCTGCCTTACCTAAAGTGTCTTCCGATTTAGAATCTTCCATCACAGACCAGCAATCACAGAAACCTATCAACGTTAAGTTAGCTAATCCCAAACGTTCAACTTACTGGGAAACGGCGTAAACGCTCCATCTTCGGCAGTACTTTACACCTTATGCCCTAGCCAAATATAAGCCCAACAGTTCTGGCCTATGTACACACGCAGCTATTGAAACTCCATACATAATTTAATAGAAGTACAGTCTTATGACTCCATATAAAAGTGATCAAAAAAAAATTTAAAGGGGAAAGTATAAACATAAAATAAACAAAAAAAAAATATTTTCTGCTCGCACAAGTGCAGTAAACCCCCCTCCATTGCGGGGGTTACGTTCCGGACCCAGCCGCGAAAAGTGAAATTCCGCGAAATAGAAAAACCCTATTAAAATGCATTGTAGGCATGTTTATTTTACTGTCACTGTACGTGTAAAAGCATTTTAAGGTCTTTAAACACACTTTTAAAACAATAGAAACTCATTTAAACTAGGGATGCACCGAAATTTCGGCCACCGAAATTATCGGCCGAAAATGAGCCTCTCTCATTTCGGCCGATAATGGGTTAACAGTGCCGAAAATAAAAATGGCCGCCGTGGGGAAGGAGGAGGGCGCAGCGCAGCGCAGGGCAGGTTTCAAAAGTCCCGCCTCTGGCCGGCCGTCCGCCTCTTAATAATGTCCCTACTACTCTGTGCATTATGAATGGACATACTAGGCGGGGGGCGGGGAGAGCGGCCGCTATAGAGAGAACTATTGTGATCCTTCACTGTCAGCTCCTCACGTCTATGTATGAATGAGAACTGAACTGAGCTGACACCGGGCGGGGGGGCGGGCGGAGCGGCCGCTATTAGCTGTGACTATGTGAGAGCTTCTCTTCCTTGTCAGCGGAGATACGTGCCTGTCAGGGAAGTGAAACTCTCACATAGTCACAGCTAATAGCGGCCGCTCCGCCCGCCCCCCCGCCCGGTGTCAGCTCAGTTCAGTTCTCATTCATACATAGACGTGAGGAGCTGACAGTGAAGGATCACAATAGTTCTCTCTATAGCGGCCGCTCGCCCCGCCCCCCGCCTAGTATGTCCATTCATAATGCACAGAGTAGTAGGGACATCATTGAGAGGCGGTGCCGCCGGCCAGAGGCGGGACTTTTGAATGCAGGAGAGGACACCCGAGGAGGAGGACGCTGAGGCAGTGGGGGAGGGGGGAGGGGAGCTGAGGCAGCTTACCAATGCTATTAGTATTATGAGGCATGAGGGGTTAATGTATTGTCACTGCTGGTCACTCATCTATTAGTGACTGACCAGTGGCAGTTAATTAACCCCTTTTGTGCTGCATTAGTGCAACCAGTGTCAGTGTTAATTAACACTGGTTGCACTAATGCAGCACAAAGGGGTTAATTACCTGCCACTGGTCAGTCACTAATAGATGAGTGACCAGCAGTGACAATACATTAACCCCTCATGCCTCATAATACAAATACCATTGGTAATTAAATTAACCTCTTGCCAACCCATCACAGTACATATACTGTGACAGGGTGGCAGCGACAGGTGTAGGTGTACGTCGCTGCCTGTTTTTGGTTTATGTCCCTGTTCTATCCATTTCAAATTTTTTTGGGGGAAAAAGTCATTTTCGGTTTCGGTTTTCGGCCAAGGGCATCCTGCATTTTCGGTTTCGGTTTCGGCCCAAAATTTTCATTTCGGTGCATCCCTAATTTAAACACATAAAAGATACTGAGAGACATAGCAAGAGCTATGGAAAACACAAAAATATTTCATTTTTAATGATTTATATAGTAAAATAACATTACAAAAAAAAACGCGAATTGCCGGGACCGCAAAAACTGAACCGCGATGGAGCGGGGGATTACTGTGATTGCAAACGTACGTCGCGCCCACATATGTAAACGGCGTTCAATCCACACATGTGAGGTATCCCCGCGAACGTTAAGAACGTTAAGTTAAGGCGATTTTTAAGTACCGAAGTTTGGCGCAATTCCACGAGTGTGCACAATTTAAAAAGCATGACGTGTTAGGTATCTATTTACTCAGCGTAACATCATCTTTTACATTATACAAAAAATTTGGCTAACTTAAGTGTTTTGTTTTTTTAATTCATGAAACTTTTTTTTTTTTTTTTTTAAACGCGTTTGAAAAATTGCTGCGCAAATACCATGTGACAAAAAGTTGCAACTATGGCCATTTTATTCCTTAGGGTCTCTGTTAAAAAAACATATGTTTGGGGGTTCTGAGTAATTTTCTAGCAAAAAAAAATATGATTTTTACATGTAGGAGCAGAGTGCCAGAACTGGCCAGGTGTGGAAGTGGTAAATGGCACCACAAACGCTATGCAAATTTTCAGTGCATTTGCAAAAAGCACTGCAAAACGCCCATTACCTGTGCACTTTGTCACACATCCAGGAAATGTCAAATGCCAATGTGGCCTAAAACCTATACACTGCTAGTTATTTTTCGTTCAACCCAGCAGGCTGAAAAAAAAAAAAAAAAACAGACACCTCAGGTCCGAGCCGCTGTACCAGCAATCTGATGTTAGTACAGTGATCTCCCCTGCTCTTCTATTTTGTTCCGACAGGGGGTCGCCCCCCCCCCGCCAGAGCACTTCAGTCAGCGCTCCCAGCCATTGGACCTTTTTGGTCATGCCCCTTCAGAAGCCGGCTGTCATAGTCAGACAGGGCTGTATACATGCCATGGCTGCAATGCTTTACTTCTCAGCTGCAGCATTTTTAAAGCAGGCTGCAGAGTTTAATAGTCAGCACCACCTATCAAACTTTTCATTGAGTTTAATGGGGTCACTCTGCACCTTAAGGCCAAATACTGGACTCACGTTGCAATGCGGTCTTGCAATGTAAAATTTCTCATTCAGCAATTTAAAAAAGTAAAAAAACAAACAAAAACACAGGTGTCAGGAGGCAGCAGTAGCGAGGCTATAATTTCGGCCATGGCTGCAAAGCATAGAATTGCGACCATGGCATTTTAGCGATTTGATATTTCCGGGGATGCCCTGTCAGGTATGTTGTACGGGGTCCCATGATTTCTAACAGCAGCCCTGAGTGCAGTAAAACAGGTGTATCAGTTGTGGATATTTTTTTAACCGATTCATGACAAATGTCCCCATACATGTGTAATACTATCTCTCACCCACAGGTGGTTTAGTAAGATTTTGATGTCATGTATTTAAAGATGGCTGCCACATATCCAATTGACCATGTGGTTGTGGGGGGGGGGGGGGGGGGAGTGCAACCATGTGTTGATGACCTTACTCACAAAATGACCTGTGAGTGGTCAAGAGGAACGATTACATCCTGTGGGTGGTCTCTGGTATACAGGACTATAAAAAGAGTCCATAGCATGAAGAATAGTCTATTTTTTGGAGCTGTGGAAAGACCAAGCATGCAGCCAGGATTCTTATTGTCCTGTTCCTCCAGCTATCCAGTGTAAGCTGTTGACATTCAACTACCAGAGCTAAGTGTTATTAGATATTTTGAGATATTGAGAATATGTGTGCAAGTCGAATTTTGTGTAATGTTTATGGTAACTTTTATGTATAAGAAGCTTTATGTATTTTGATGTCCAGTAAAAATGGATTTTTGTAAAATCTTACCGTAAAATCCTTTTCTCTTAAGCTCATTGACAGACGTAGTCCTCGTTGATTAATAACAACTCGGGTTATACTGCCCTTTACAGGAGTAGGACTAGACAGGAAAGAAAACATTCTGGCCACACCTTAGGGGCAGTCCCAGAGGGTATATCCTCTCTCTCTCTGCTACAGCAAATCAGTTATGTCACAAAGCAGTGTTTAGAGAATTTAACCCAACCCAACTCAAAAACAGAGGGGCGGGTACTACGTCTGTCAATGAGCTTAAGAGAAAAGGATTTTACGGTAAGATTTTACAAAAATCCATTTTTCTCTGTCGCTCATTGACAGACGTAGTCCTCGTTGATTAATAACAACTCGGGACATCCCAAAGCAGTACCACAAATGAGGGGTGGGAAAATGGAAATCAAAATCCAATCTAGAAGGCCCAACCGGTGCCAACTAGAAGTTCTAAAGGCTCATCAAACAAAAGATGAGACTCAACAGAAATTCCAACGGAAAAAAACCCTCGAGGTAAACCACCGGTCTCCTCAAATTGCGGCCTGCAAAACCTTGCGGCCAAATGAGGCATCCGCCGATGCCATCACATCAACTTTATAAAATTTTGTAAAGGTGTGTACCGACGACCAGGTGGCCGCCTTGCACACCTGGACCACTGACGCCTGATGGCGGTAGGCCCAGGAAGTGCTGAGCGCTCGAGTGGAGTGCGCCTTAACAGGGAACGGAGGATTCCGACCCTTAATAGAATAAGCCTGTACCACCGTCTGTCTAATCCATTTGGAGATAGTCGCGGCAGATGCAGGTGTTGTGGAATTTTTCCTCAGGTACAAAATACCTGTTACCTGTTAGTCAGTGATACCAAATCAGACAATATATAGCTATATATATATATATATATATATATAATGAGATCAGACAAGACTCAAGATGGCTGAATCATAGTGACCTGATTTATTACAACATTGCTGGAGTTTAAATATACTCAGAAATGGGTTTGTCATTACAATCTGACGTACAAGAAATGGGTTTGTTATTAACATCTTTTGTCCAAAGTTAACAACTAATTATAGTAAGCATTATGTCAATCTAGATCGTGATTCTCTGTCATAAAGGGAAATTTCTTGGTGACACACAATAAAAGTTCCAAAGGGGCTTTTAGAAGATATTATTGGCTTTGTGGTCAGCTGTCCAGACAGAGTTGATATTCTGAGAGATAGGGAATTTTCACTGTTTCGTTCATCTGATATATTCTTAGCCTTTGCAAGCTCAGTGACACATGTAAAGAAATCAAAGTAAGATGAGATTAACTCAAAAGACATTTTGTTTAAGATAACCATTCTAAATGCCAGTCAATGCATCCTGCAAAGGCCAATAAGGTAAACATTGAATGCGAGATAGGTATGCCACGACACAGGCAACCCCTTTCTGGGGCCATCCGTAATCGCAAAAAGTGAATCAGTTTTACGGAACGATTCCATAGCCTTCAGGTATACCCTGATTGCCCGAACCACATCCAAGGAATGCAACGCATGTTCCCGATGATGATTGGGCTGAGGACACAAGGAAGGTAGCACAATATCTTCATTCAGATGAAAGTCTGAAACCACCTTTGGAAGAAAGGATGGCTTCGGATGAAGAACTACCTTATCCCTATGAACCACTAGATATGGGGAATGGCATGATAATGCAGCCAGTTCTGACACCCTGCGTGCAGAAGTGATAGCCACCAAGAAGGCCACCTTCTGGGATAATGTAAGCAAGGGAATCTCCCTGATATTTTCAAAGGGAGGTTTCTGCAGAACCGACAAAACCAAATTAAGATCCCAGGGCGGTAAGGGCGCGCGGACTGGTGGAGCCAGGTGCCGCACCCCCTGAATGAAATTCCGCACCAAGGAATGACTAGCCAAGGGCTTCTGAAAGAAGATTGCTAATGCTGAAACCTGACCCTTGATGGTGCTCAAGGATAGTTTCTGCTCAACCCCCTTTTGCAGAAAAGCCAAGATTCGGGTCACCGAATAGGTACGTGGAGGAAATCCCAAAGATTCGCACCACGCGATATAAGTCTTCCATGTGCGATAATAGACCTTGCTGGAAGTCGCTTTCCTTGCCTTAATTAGAGTAGGAATAACTGAAGCTGACAACCCTCTGTCCTTCAGTACCTGGGTCTCAATGGCCAGGCCATTAAAACCAGCGACTGTAAAGCACAATGGAAGATCGGTCCTTGAGACCGCAGATCCTCCCTGAGAGGAAGTCTCCAAGGAGCGTTCGCGACTAGCATGTCCAAGTCGGCCTGACCGGCTTGACGAGGCTAGCCTAGAATTTCCAGGATAACTGGAGTTCCCTCCATCTCTATCCTGCGGAGAAATCTCAGCAGCAATCTGAGAGGAGGGAATACATCTAATAGCTGACACTGCCTTTGCAGGCCGTTCAGCGCGTCTGCTGCGTCCGCTAGAGGATCGTGGGCGCGTTACCAACCTCCGCGCCTCCGGGATGCTCTGAAGAAGACACAGATGGTGAAATCCTTGGTGATCGACCTAAGTCATCACCCTGATATTGTCTGACTGGATCCGAACCAGGCTGCCCTAGAACTACCTGGCCCAGGTAATCCGACAAAGTCTGATCGCTCTCTGTTCCCACACATTTATCAGACACCTGATTCCTATCAGGAGTGATGATTTCTCCTGGTTGAGCATTGGAGACCGAAGTCACCCGACTAGAGGCTCCTTGGTCTGTCTGCTCAACCGGATCCGATTCCTGTGGGGAACTGAGACTAATCTTTGGAAAAGGTAAAGAAAATGATCTGTTCAGGGAACGGTAACTACCGCTCCCTGTAGTACTTAAATGTTGGAAGGGAAGAATCGCACCGGTAGCAGTGATCGATGCTCGATCTAGTGCTCTGAATACCGGTGAAGACGTCCCCCCAACCTCAAGCCGGGTGGGGGCGCACCTTCAGGCTGTATAAGCCTTAACTTCAGGTTTGGCTGAGTCGGTCTTTTGTTTGTCCAACCAGCGCTTCTTGAACCCTCCTAGAGGGGTTTTGCCTTTTCCGCTCGCTTCAGCAGAGCGAACGAACCCTTTATGAGCGGCAAAGAAAGGTCCACGCTTGTTACGAGGTCCTTTAGCTTTAGCAGCCTGCGGCAAAAAAGTGCTTTTGCCACCAGTGACATCCTTAATGATCTCATCTAGGGTGGCCCCAAATAGGCGATTCCCCTGAAAGGGGAGATTCGCCAAGGTCTTTTTGGAACCTAGGTCCGCTGACCAGCATTTTAACCACAGCACACGTCTGAGAATTACCGCTGACATAGATGCATGCCCTAATAAGGGGGTGGCATCCAAGGCTGCGTCACAGACGAACTGTAGTCCTTGTATAATCTGTTCCATCAAATCAGATGTTGCCTGGGGGATACCTTTCCCCTTCAGGTCCTGGCGCACCAATCTCGCCCATTCTGTTAATGTCTGTGAAACTAAACCAATGACAATTACTGGTCTAAAGGCTGACCTTATCAGGGAAAAGATAGTGCGGGACTCCGCTTCCATCTTCCGATCCACCGGATCCTTAAAGGACGGAGCGTCCTCCAACGGGATAACAGTGGCTTTATTCAGTCTGGAAATAGGTGGATCCACCACTGGTGGTACCGTCCATTTCTTAATGAGGGATTCCTCAAATGGATAGCGTCTAGCAATGCGCTTGGAAATAGTAAAGGTACACTTTGAATGATCCCATTCCTCTTTGATCTTATTACCAAAACATTTGGGTAAAGGAAAAACCTTCACCGTCTTGGTAGGTTTGCTAGTACCAAAGGGAATTTCCATTTCAGTTGCCTCTGCCGGTAAAACCTCAAGTCTTAAGGTCTCCCGAACCGCCACAACTAGTGCGTCCACCAATGCTTCTTCTTGTGCTATGGCGGAAGCAAGAACGTCCTCCTCACTGTCTGAGGGAACTTTACCTGAGACAACAGCCCCTGCAGAGGGACCTGCAGCTGCAATGACCATCTCAGAATCTGAATCTGAAGTATCAGAAGATATAGGGGTAGGCGGGGGTCGCTTTCTTGACCCCCGTTCCTGACAGGCCGTCTCCACCCGAGACACCAAAGACTCCAAAACTGCTGTAAATGCATCCATACTCTGTGAACTGGCGGGTCCTGCGGCCACCTTGAGGGAAACAGATGGGGGTACCTGTGTGGCAGGGTCCATGATAATTCCAGATATTAACCGGAAAAAATCAATTGCCAAAAAAAAATAAAACTTTTTTTTTTTTTTTTTTTTCAGACCCCCAGTGCCACAATGCCCCTCAGTGTTACCTGCTTAGGGACCCCTACAGAGCGAGAGAGAGAGAGATAGACCCCAAGGCTCACCACTTGATGCTCAGAGTTTCAAATGCAACTTGTTTCAGCACTGTCTATTACAGACAGGAAGTCTTTGGCTGGCTTCCCGGGTAAAAAGGAGGCGGCCCCGCCCCTTTGCACGCCTTCTGGCGCCTCCCCTAGCTCCTCGAGGTGTTTTGGTCACCTCAAACATGGCCGCCCCCATGCTGGAGACACGAGGCTATGCCAATATGGCGGCCTCGTGCGATCTACCAGACAATGGCGGTGGCCTGTACAGGATAACGGCGTGTCTGGCGGCCTGCGGGAATATCTCGGCCCCACAAACCTTCACCCTGATGGTGATAAACCTGGCCGGCGGTACCGGACCCTGGCGGGCCGCATGCGGTCCGTGGGCCGTCGGAAGGCAGCCCTCTGCCCTTGCTGGAGGAATGCGATCTGGACTGCAGTGATTCATGCCTGACAGGTAGGATACCTTATGCTACAATAGTAACATTCTAGTACTGCCACTGACTTCAGTCACTTTTACAATTTTGAAATGACATAGATTGTCAGCTCCCAAACCAAGCCTCCTGGTTTCTTTTTCACAAAAATCACACTCAAATAGGGGGATCTGTGACCTATTATAGGATAGAGGGGAGACCCATCCTTACCATTTCAGAGAGGGGCCCGCGTTCACCACAAACCCGTCAGGGGGAAAAGGGGGAACATACTACTCACCATACCGGAACCAGGCGGGCACCACTCCTGACAGAACCCCTCTCCACCGGGGTGGGGGGGGCTGTCGACCAGTATGGACCCCGTGACTCTTGGTCATTGGCGTTCAAGCGAGACGTTTAACTCGCAGGGTCAGTCCCCGTCCAGTGGGACTATGTCGCGGCCGACCCAGCGCGGAGCTATGGCCTGCACGCGCTGGTTGGTTGAACTGGGGTGACCACTGGATCTCAACATCCAGCCCGTCGCCCAGTTACAGCTTGCTAGCTTGAAGATCTCACAGGAAACTGGAGAAAAAAAGCTGTCTTAAAAAATCTTTCTAAGGAAAAAAATCCTGCCAGGACCGAAGATCCTAGCAAGGCATCTAGGTCCTTACTCCTAACTAGACAGAAAAAAAATGATTTGCTGTAGCAGAGAGAGAGAGGATATACCCTCTGGGACTGCCCCTAAGGTGTGGCCAGAATGTTTTCTTTCCTGTCTAGTCCTACTCCTGTAGAGGGCAGTATAACCCGAGTTGTTATTAATCAACGAGGACTACATCTGTCAATGAGCGACAGAGAAAGATTTGTTTTATGCTTTTTATCAAAACTGCTCTTGGTGTGTCTGTTCGTTTTAAATATTCACTAGATATTTCGGTGGCTGTCCAGTATACCTTCATTATACATTTTGTTGTTCCCACATTTGTTACAATGGGTATCATCTCTATAGCCAACTTTAAACAAGCTATACTAAGTGTTTACCTTGACAAGTTCCCCTCAGACCCAAGGTCCATAACCATACATGTGGCGTTTGCAGCACGCTTGGTTCTACTATGAAAGTGGGAATCAAATAATGTTCCCAACGCAGGAGAGTTGACTTAGCAATAATCTGAAATATACATTCTAGAGCAGATAATGGCCTATAAGGATGGATGCTTAAAGCGGTTGTGTCTTCAACTAAAACAAAAAAAAAAAAAAAACCCTGCAGGACAAAGGCATAATGAGCTAGTATGCATCGCATACCTGCTCATTATGAAATCCTTACCTTAAAACGAAGCCCTGACACGGTCGACCGGACACCACTGAGCAAACTGTCATGTTCCCTCGCCATCTCTTCCGGGTTCGGCGGCTCCGGCTCTGTAGGTGGCCGGAGCCGCGATGACAAGGACCTGGCAAAGATCTCTGAAGGTCCGCCGGACCATCAGAGCGCATGCGCTGCTGGTTTCAGCGGCTGCATGCAGGGCCAATATCTCCTAAACCTTGCAGATTTAGGAGATATTTTACCTAAAAGGTATGCCTTATTATAGGCTTACCTGTAGTTAAAAGGTAAAAAAGCAAAAATTCTTTAAACACTGGGCACCCTGGAATGCCTACAGGAAAGGCGATTCTTTGTTACACCTCAGATACAATATTGTTTAGATTGCTCCTACTCTTCACAGCCAAAGGCTGAGTCCATTCTGATTTTTGTATGTCCTTTTTCTTCTGTTTTTAGTGAATTGTAAAATATGATATTGGTAGAATGTCCAAATGGATCCCAGTGTACATCTCTGGGTGCATAGAATAGAATTTCTATATTTTCTACAGCTGATGGACTTCCGCCCTATATGACACTCAACTATGTTATATCTTTAATGTTATTTTATTTTACATCTTCCTCTGTAAACCTTGGAAAAATCAATAAAAATTATTTGAAAAAAATATATGTTTAATATAATCCTCTATTAGATTAACAGTAGTGGAAACATTTACCTGGTTGGTTAATCGGGAGCCAACTGTCCTATCTTCTTTCAAGTTGAGAGTTCCGACTACAACAGACATGTGTAGAACCTCAACATTGAGGCTCAGAATTTTTATCCCAATCAGGTTACCATTAGTTATATTCAATTTATTCTGTGAAAAAAAAAATGCAGTGAAATTACAAGATCTTTTGTATGCAAATTGCTTGTCTACAGAGGAGCTGTCAATATGTCAGTGCACAGCCCAGCCCCATTTATACAACTCTTATCAGCGCTTCCTAGCTGCTCCTGTATCTGTCACATCTGACTGAAATCCAAGGTGTAGCTTGGAGTTGGTGACTTGGGGGGAAGGGGGAAGAGGCAGATACAGTAATGTCATCGCCTCCATCGTGCAACATTGCTTGGTCCTAATGCTTGGCTGAAGGCACGAGCACTGTCACAGGAGAGGTCACGTACCCTCCAATACCCAGAATTTTTCCCATATCCAAAACTGCCTGTGTGCAACAAAGGCAGGAACAGCTGGTAAGGTAAGTTTAAATAGGGGGGGGGTTATCCTTTATAAACACACTTCTCTTCATTACTTTCCTCTGAATGGACAAGATAAAAATGTATGTCAGGAATGATAGGTATGCTAGAATTATATGTACTTTAACCACTTTAACACCAGAGGATTTTGCTGTCTTACGTCCAGGCCACTTTTTGGGATTCGGCACTATGCGACTTTAACTGACAATTGCGCGGTCATGCAACGCCGTACCAAAACGAAAGTTACGTCCTTTTTTCCCACAAAACAGAGCTTTCTTTTGGTGGTATTTGATCACCTGTGCGATTTTCATTTTTTGCGATATTAATAAAAAAAAGCGACAATTTTGAAAAAATAACAATATTTTTCTAATTTGACAGTTAAAAAATATCCAATATATTAAATTTTTGTCATATATTTAGGCCAAAATGTATTTAGCTACATGTCTTTGACAAAAAAATTCTCAATGAGCCTATTTTTAACCGCTTTAAGACCGGAAGATTTTACCCCATTCCTGACAAGGCCATATTTTGCGATTCGGCACTGCGTTATTTTAACGGACAATTGTGCGGTCGTGCGATGCTGTATCCAAATTAAATGTATGTCCTTTTTTTCCCCACAAATAGAGCTTTCTTTTGGTGGTATTTGATCACCTGTGCGATTTTTACTTTTTGCGCTATAAACAAAAAAAGAGCAACAATTTTGAAAAAATAATATTTTTCACATTTTTTTCATATGAAATTTCCCCCCAAAAAATGTAAAAATCAAAATTTTTTAACATTTTAGGCCAATTTGTTTTCTGCTACATATTTTTGGTAAAATCGCAATAAGTGTATTTTGATTGGTTTGCGCAACAGTTATCGCAGCTACTAACTACGGGAAGTTTATGTCATTTTTATTGTTTTTATTTTTAAATAGTAATGGCGGCGATCTGGCGGTGATCTGCGTTTTTTTTTTTTGCGGGACTGCGACATTGCGGCAGACAGATCGGACCCTTGACTGACATTTTTGACACCTTTGGGGGTACCAGTGACATTACTACAGTAATCAGTGCTATAAATATGCACTGTTACTGTAAAAATGACACTGGCAGGGAAGGGGTTAACTTTTATTGGTGATCAAGGGGTTAATGTATGCCTGGTGCTTACTAACGTGTGTGGGGGGAGGGGACTGTGTGACACAGGCACAGATCGCAGGTTCAGCTATGCTGAATCCTGCAATCTGTCACTGTTTGTCACTTTGTAGATCCGCCCGCTTTGTTTACACAAGCGGGCGGATTTCCACACTCGATCCCCGACGATCGGGAAAGAGCGGCGGTGATCACCGCCTCTCTTCCCCTGGCCCGACTCCCGCTGTGACTGAATACAGCGGTAGCGAGCCTCCGGCACGCGGGCACCGCCCACAAGGGGAGGAGGTAGGTCTACGCCGCTGGACAATATCGAGCCACTTTGCCGCAGTACGGTCAACGTGACCGGTCGGCAAGTGGTTAAGTTGTATATACTATATTTAAACTAGTAGCAGCCAACTCAATAGAGTTGATTTACTTAAGGCAAAAAGACTGCTGCTCCAGAGCTTAGTAAATGGGCAGAAGCTCTGCTGACTTCCATCATCCAATCATGTTCAAGCAAAACTGCTGTTGTCTTTATTTTCCTTGCATGCGATTGGGTACTCTTTGCAAAGTGAAGCTTTACCTCATTTACTAAGCTCTGGAGCAACTGCCCTTACAGAGTGCAGCTGCACTTTGCAAAAGAGCACAGTCAACCTCAATAGGTCTTAAAAATGTAGCGCTATATAAAAAATGCAAAATTAGATAAATATTTACAAATATATGATAAAAAAAGTAAAAGAAAATTGCAAAATTAAATAAAGAATCAATATAAATAACGGGTCTATAAAAGTGTCCGTATGTAAAAAAAAAAGGGAACAGACTTCCACTCCTGGTGAGAATAGGATCCGAAAACAGCTAAGTGCCAACGATCCATAGTTGAACCACCAAAGGTGAAGAAAGCGCCCATGAAACCAATTTAACTCTGTCCACAAAAGAGGCTCTTACCAGAAAGGTGTGACCATCAAATTATAAATGATCAGATGAGCATATAGACTTAATACCCCCCGATTACTGTTACACCAGCCAGCAATCATCATAACAAGGTACTCATGAACCCCCATGGTCATGTAAAAAGCAAGAGGATTTGCATGGTGTAATCTAGTTAAAAAATTTCTAATTTTATTAAAAGTAAAGAATGCGCACCAACATGTATAAAATGCCAGGCACAGCTAAATCACATTTGCATGTATCCGATCAGCAAAGACTCTCCTACCGGTCCGACTTTCGGCAGAGGCATGCGTAATGATGTCATGTCTGTTAGCTCCGCCTAATGCATTTCGTCCCAGTAGACGTCATCATGGGCACTATAATACACTATGCCAGTTCTCTTGCTTTTTACATGACCATTGCAGGGAAGTTTAGATCTTTCTTGGTAAGGAAAGTGTTACTGCTGCAAATCATGTTTTTTCTGCACATGGTAGGCTCAAAATATCTTCTGCAACAGAAATAAAGCAGCACCTTAAGCTGCATTGCCAGTTATGAGAACAATGAACCTGAAACAAGCAGGTATTTATATTTCTATGCTAGGAATAGTAGGCTGTAATGATCAATCATTCTTGCTAACAAAGAGGCTTGCAAACAAAATGGAGTTCAAAACCCAAGTGTTAAGAAAGGAGTTTTGTAAAACTGGTGTTATCTGTAATTAAAGAGGAGCTAAAGGCTCCCCCGAAAAATGTAAAAGTCAGCAGCAAATAATGTAGCAGCTAACTTTTAAGATAGGTTTCCCTTCCTCAGCAGCTCAGAGGGAACATACCTGATGAGGCAGAAGTAGCTAAACAAGTCTTCTGCAGCCAGCTGCGAGGCCCTTGACTGTCAGAACAGGTGCCGCTGTCAGAGAAGTGGTGCCCCAATTTAACAGTATGCAGATTCTCCAAAAGACCCAACTACTATGGGAAGCATTTCTCCCGATTGCTACCAGATTACTGCAGTTCCAGTTTGGTGGTATTTTGTCCTTATCCATTGAATTCTTCCAGCTGTTTGCCTGTGTTACCAGATCTACCCTAGACTTCACTGAGAGGAATGCTGTTTATGAGGATAAGCGCATATAACTGTTCTGTGTTCTAAACTTTTCTACTGAAGTAGAGATTTCAACCAGACTTGCTCTGTTGCTATAGAGTCTTATGCCTCGTTCACACCTGCGCAGAGCAATTTAGGCGTTTTTGAGAGTTTAAGCATTTTTAAAAGTGTATAAAAAAGCGTTTTACAGGTTTAGGGTTTTTTTGTTTAGAAAATAGAAAGCACCAAAAGGGAGGAGATAAAGGGGTGGAGAGCTGCTGTTTTGGGCAGAAAATGTGCAAAAAGTAAAACGCTCCCGTCACACATTTTCAAGCGTTTTCATTGAAGTCTATGGGGCCAAAAACACTTGTAATCTGTCAAAAAGAAGCTCATGTACTTTGAATGACAAACATTTTGCTACATGCCCCAAAACGCTCAGATGTGAACAGGGCCATTGAAATAAAAGGGATGCGGTTCTCTGAGAGTTTTAGAGCTACAAGATGAAAAATTCTCAGGTGTGAACAGGGCCTTACAGAGACTATGCTATGTAGCTACTTGTTACCCTGATTATTTAAGAGCCCATGTGTGTGCAGTGTTACTCTGCTGTGTATGCATGCTTTTTTCCATTCTGACCCCATTTTGCATTATTGGTTCTACCTTATACCTGCAAGTACCAGTTAATCTCTGTCTGATCATCTGATCAGGAAAAGATTTGATTGAAAACGTTTGGCCTTTTGTGAATCCATCCCGGATATCACTTGTGGATTATCAGGATCTGGTTGTGCATGCAGGCTCTCTGTTGTGTCTGGCAGTTGCTCATCCTACTGAGTAATTAGAAGTTCTGAAAAACTCCTGGTCTGATTTCTTGATGACCTTTCATCGATACCCAGTTTTCTGCAGAACTCGGAACTCATTGTTTCCCCATTGAACTTCCTCTTTTGCCCGATTATTGTGCTTAGGTCAGTATTTTGCTACTGTAACACTGCATCCTTATTAGCACAGCTCGTGTACCGATCCTTGGCTGCAAATTTACCAACCGCCCTTATCGCTCTCCACTTTAAACCAGATACATTTGGCTATTGACTTTGGCTTGATCACTGACTACACTCCTGCTTGTTTCTTTAATTCTACCGCTTGCTTCTGTACTGAACCCCTGCATGGTAATAACCACAAAACTTGCCGGCCGTTTCAGCTACTGGACTCCAAGCCTGATCCCGGACTGATCCATTTTTAAATATAGAAACCACATTGGCCAAAGAACAAAAATTGGCCAATCAGTGGATACCTACACCTTAACCACTTAAGCCCCGGAAGATTTTATCCCCTTCCTGACCAGGGGGTATTTTGCGATTCGGCACTGCATGACTTTAACGGACAATTGCGCGGTCGTGCGACGCTGTACCTAAACGAATTTGACGTCCTTTTTTTCCCACAAACAGAGCTTTCTTTTGGTGGTATTTGATCACCTGTGCGATTTTTTGATCACGCGCTATAAACAAAAAAAGAGCGTCAATTTTGCAAAAATAACAATATTTTTCACATTTTTTTATATGAAATTCCCCCAAAAAAAAAAGTAAAAATCAAAATTTTTTAAAATTTTCGGCCAATTTGTTTTATGCTACATATGTTTGGTAAAAAAAAAAAAAATCGCAAAAAGCGTATTTTGATTGGTTTGCGCAAAAGTTATCGCGTTTACTAACAAAGGGAAAGATTTTTGTCATTTTTGTTGTTTTTTTTTTTTTAACGCGTAATGGCGGCGATCTGCGATTTTTTTTGCGGTACTGCGACATTGGGGCGGACAGATCGGACCCTTGACTGACATTTGTGACACTTTTTGGGGTTACCAGTGACATTTCTACAGTAATCAGTGCTATACAAATGCACTGTTACTGTAAAAATACACTGGTTGTGAAGGGGTTAACTTTATTTGGAAGGGAGGGGCTGTGTGTATCCCTAGGGGCGTGCTTTCTACTGTGATTGGCTGTGGCTTGAGCTGTAAGGACACTGATCAACGGATCTACATACTAGATCCGTGTGATCAGTGTCTTTACAGCGAGGAGAATGACAGGCAGCTTGTTTACACAAGCTGCCTGACATTCTCCCTCTCCCCCGCCGATCGCCGAGTGACGGGCGGACATCTGGTCCGCTGGTCACACGCGCGGGGGGGGGTCCGTGACCACGCGGGAGCGGGAGCGCGCCTCCGGGGGCGCGCGCTCGCTCCCTAGACCCTCACAAGCTAGTGACGTAGCCCTACGTCACTTTGCCTGTGAGGGGCTGACTGCCTACGTAGATCGGCGTTAGGCAGTCGGCAAGTGGTTAAACGTCTACACCAAAAGGGTATCTTCAGAACTGCACACATTACCTCTAATGGGAGTTTTCTCACCACCAAGGAACTAAAAGTTAAAATGATTGTAAAGTCTCTTTTTAAAAAAAAATTAAATAAACATGTTATACGTACCTGTTCTATGCAGTTGGTTTTGCACAGAGCAACCCCGATCCTCCTCGTCTCCCTTCCCTCTTTGGCTCTCCTGGCTCCATCCCTCCTGTTGAGTGTCCCCTCAGCAAGCAGCTTGCTATGGGGGCAAACGAGCTGAGTCACAGCTCTGTGTGTCCATTCAGACATGGAGCCGCGGCCCCCTCTTTCTCCTGATTGGCTGATTGATTTTGATAGACAGCAGCAAGAGCAAATCTACTTTAAGAACCTTCGTTGAGTCACTATCTCAGATCGATTTTAAAATACAACTAATATTTCAGACATACCGCATCCTTTGTCTTGACCTTAAACCTACCAGCTATGTCTGGACTCCAAATCTACTAGACACTCCCTGTCACCTACTCACACTGTTGTAGTAAATACAGATTCAACCGTTTAGTCCCCACACATACAGACATGGGAAATAGAATTGATTACCTCTTTCACATACAAAAAAAAAAAAAAAAAAGATTGCATGTTATTCACCCATGAATCTTCCATTTCAAACAAGTACTAGATTTTTTTTTAACTATTGTTAAAGTGTTACTAAACAGTAAAGTCAATCTGTATATGCAGTAAAGCATGCTTGTTATACTGTGGAACCTAAGAGGTTAATTTTCTGCATTGTGTAAAAAAAAAGCTGTTTGATCCAGTCTTCTCTGATCCTCCCCTTCTTCCACAGTCCCCAAACCATCTCTTGATAGTACAGAGCCTTGGGGGCACTCTGCACATGCTCTTTTTGGTGTGTATTGCTAAATAATTTTTTTTCAGTAGCCATTAGATGGAGCCATCGCACCACCGGAGGGGCGATCACACCACAATTGGCTAGTGGGGCTATCCATCAACGGGTCCGGTGGACCGAATGCTCACTGACCACCCGCAATCATCCCCGGCAGAGGCAAAACGGCGATCTGCCTATGTAAACAAGGCAGATTGCTGTTCTGCAAGGGGACAAGATAGAGCTCTTGTGTTCCTACTAAGCAGGATCTCTGTCTTTCCCCAATCAGTGCAACCCCCACAGTTAGAAGCCCCCCCCCCCCCCCCCAGGGACACACTTAAACCTCTGATCACCCTGATGGTAACCCCTTCCCTGCCAGTGTCATTAGTGCAGTGCCAGTGCATTTTTTTTTAGCACTGATCACTGTATTGGTGTCACTGGTCCCCAAAAAGTGTCAAAAGGGTCAGATGTCCGATTTGTCTGCCACAATGTCTCAGTCCCGCTACAAATCGCTGATCGCCGACATTGCTAGTAAGAAAGAAAATAAATAAAAATTCAAACCAATCAATATCCACTTATTGGGTTTTTTTTTACCAAAAATATGTAGCAGAATACATATTGGCCTAAATTGCTGAAAAATTGAAATTTTTTAATTTTTTTGGCTCCGTTTTATAGCAGAAAAGTAAAAAAAAAAAAAAAAAAAAAAAAAATGTATTTATATATATATATATATATATATAAAATCCTTTTATTGTCCTTATTGTGTATGGTTTTATCAGATTTTATATATGCATACCTTGTATGTTTGTTTGTTTACTGCTCTTGCATTGTATTTGTACTGTGATGTTAACTGCCATGGATATATTAATAAATATGTAATGTTAATTCTATACTTGTTTTGTGCTTACCAACATGTGTATATGAATTATTTTTTTATTTTTTACATCATCATTTGTAAACTGGCCACATCTTATATAAAGCCTCAAACATTGTTTGAGCACTATGTGTTCTATATTTTAATATATATGAGACAGTTTTCCTCTCAGAAGATGAGGTATGGTCGGGAAGAATTTGCAGACCAGGAACAAGAAGAGTAAAGATGGTGCCTGAATCCTGATGCCTCCATCCATCCCTTCCACTCCAAAATCCTGTGTTTCTTCTGGAAAGGCTGGTCTGGCGTTGTAACCCTGAGAACCACAGCGGCTCAGCTTGCGGCATTAGGGGGTCCGAGAGGCCACCTAGGCACAATAAGTGGTACATCGTGGTATTTATCAGTGATTTGCCCGGATTGTCATTGGGACCCTGAGGTTACCTCTCCATTGGGAAAATATACCAAGTGTTATCGAGCATTTTTCTTATGGTCTGGTAAGAGGCTTTATACGCTCTTGGGTGGCTTGCTGATATTGGTGCATGTGGATTCAATGTTCTGCTGACTTTTCATTTCCATCTGGTAAGAGGCCTTATGTCTGGTGGTGGTTCACCTTTCCTATACTTGGATAGAATATACCTATACAGATCTATCTGGTGTCTGGTGCAGTTTATGCTGAACGGAAGTCCTGATTATATATCAGATTTTGGTCAATCCGGAGAGGTGTTACCTGGAATTCGTTCACCGCATTGTGGAATATATCCCATATAAGGCGTCCCTTTTGCCATCCTGTGGTGAGTTTTTACTACCTAGGGGGGCACGTACTTTGAGGTGTGGTGACGGTGGTCCACCTTAACAGGAAGCACCATTGGGTGTTCATGGGCTTGCACTCCAGGACCCCACTCAGTATATGAACTGTATCACCTAGCGTTTATGGACATTACTCACTTTGCATGGACATCATTTACAGAGAATAATTTTTTTGATGTACAATTTTATAATTTTTTGATGTATTGTTTACATAAGTTAATATAATTAGCGCTGCTAGTGTATGTGAGCTTCCTCCATTTCTCATTATACACCTTTTTGATATTATTTGATTTCGGCTGCTTTGTTTTTAGAATTTCTATTATATTAGCGCTGGGTTGAGTGGGTTTTTTATATTCTTACTCCTATTATTTAGAATACATATTGGCCTAAATTGCTGAAAAATTAAAATTTTTTAATTTTTTTAGCTCCGTTTTATAGCAGAAAAGTAAAAAAAAAAAAAAAAAAAAATGTATTTATATATATATATATATATATATATATATATATATATATATATATATATATATATATATATATATATATATATATATATATATATATATATATATATATAAAATCCTTTTATTGTCCTTATTGTGTATGGTTTTATCAGATTTTATATATACATACCTTGTATGTTTGTTTGTTTACTGCTCTTGCATTGTATTTGTACTGTGATGTTAACTGCCATGGATATATTAATAAATATGCAATGTTAATTAATTCTATACTTGTTTTGTGCTTACCAACATGTGTATATGAATTATTTTTTTATTTTTTACATCATCATTTGTAAACTGGCCACATCTTATATAAAGCCTCAAACATTGTTTGAGCACTATGTGTTCTATATTTTAATATATATATATTTTTTTTTCCTCTTAATCTTAGCTTTTTTTGTTTATAGCGCAAAAAAAAAAAAAAAACCACAGAGGTGATCAAATACCACCAAAAGAAAGCTCTATTTGTGGGGGGAAAAAAAAGGACAAATTTTATATGGGTACAGCATTGCATAACCGCACAATTGTCAGTTAAAGTAATGCTGTGCTGTATTGCAAAAAAAAAAAAAAATGGCCTGGTCCTTAGGGGGTAAAACCTTCCAGTCCAGAAGTGGTTAAAGAGAATAAATACACAAATATGACAAATTCCTTTGAGCCTCACAAAGTACAGATCTTTATAGATGCACATATCCTATATGTTTTCAGAGAATGCTCCATGATAAAAGATATTATTCTCAACTTACTGTGGTTTCAAGGTGCACAGTTGAAGTGGAGGCATCATGGCTAACAAGTGATGAATTCACCCCTGCATGATCCACAGTGACAGAAAGTGGGATCAGAAAAGCTGAGACAGTGATGAAGACCACCATGCAGGAGAGGACAGCAATGCACACATAACATTTCCTGAAAAAGATCCAACATAAAACACTTTTACACAACACAAAAATGACATTCTAGTATACAGTATTCGTTTAGTTGCAAAGAATATCCACAGAAATGTAGAGTTAAAGAGAGCTTTAAAGAGCCACAAAACAAGGCTTGTGGTGTCAATTTTAGGAAATCCTCCTTTTTTGAGCCTTCCCATTTCCAAAATTAATGAGCAACTCCACTTTTGTTGAGAAAAAAAAAAAATTCCCCTCTGGGTGATCTCTGTACATTGCAGGGATTTTAACATTTGTTGCAGATTCCTACCTTTTGTTATTCTGAAGAAATCATTGTTTGTTACTCTGTGCCAAGTGGGTCTAATGGGAGTGGTTTCCTAATTATCTATCAGCTGCGGCAGCTGCAGGGCACTAATGAGGAAAGCTGCTGGGCCTGCATCCCTTTAGACGTGTTCCTATTGGGAGTATCTCACCAAAAAATGAAATTTTTGTTGCAGGGGATGCCAGAAATCTGACTTGTATCTTAGTGCAGACTTCTGGGAAAATTGGTGAGCCAATCACACAAGCAGGAAATGTTTCTGGGGTGTGGTCAGTATACATTCTGTGTACAGAATAGATCCAGGTAGCCATATTGCATTGCATTTTCAGAAAATGACAACAGCTGCAGATTGAAAAAGAAAGGTAATTTTTAATGACATTAATTTACAATACGATTTGTGTCGCAATTGAATACGCTATATTGTTTTTTCTTCATTTGCTGTTTTTTTTTACCTACGAAAGTGGAGTTACCCTTTAAAGCTTACATTTAATCTACTCACCCAACAACACACTAATTTAAAAAAAAAAAAAAAAAAAAAAAAAAAAAGAACTTTGTTTTCATTACATTCCTTATTTTAAACTCTATGACATCATCATTGGACCTTTGCACTTCTCTATGCAAAGCAGTGAGATCACGGCTGGTAGAAGGGGCCACACAGGCACTGCACATAGCTTCTTGAAACCATCCCAGCACCCTACTTCGGTACTGCTCCCAAAATGCCTCAGCTCGGACACAAGCAGTGAGATGTCTCTTGGGAGGAGTTCTACAAATATTAAAATGCCTTGATGGGTGAATGTCAGTCTGGAGGAGGGGGTGTTCTTAGGCAGGCTGCATCTGCATGCAGACCACACTTGTTAAAGCTATATGTGGTGCTGAGCTTCTTGATTGAAATAGTTGAAGTCCAATAAATGAAAGGGCCAAGTCAGGTACAGTTAGGATGGGGAGGAAGAAAAAAAGAGAGTGCTAGATATCCTCCAACCAGGAAAGGGTGCAATATGACTTGCCAAGTCTAAAGGCTCGTACACACTATAAGAAAATCGGGCGAACATTTTTGTCCAAAGAATTTCCGTACAATTTTTGTATAGCGTGTACAGAACTTTCTACAGACGATTCAGAATTTTCCTTCAAAAATTCTTGAAGGGACAAACTCCAAACTTTTTCTCGTACGGGAAAAAACGAACGATTTTCGTACGATTTTTGTGCAAGAAAAATCAGAAAGAAAGAAAGACTGCGCATGTTAGGAAACAAACAACAAAAAAAGCCTTTGTCGTACAAAAATTTTCGTAAGAATTTTTGTAAGAAAATTCTTTCATCGGTTCCGATTTTCTGTGAAACAACGAGGAAAATCGGACAATCGTTTGCACACTGTAAGGAGCCTAGAGTAAGAAATGTCAGTACAGGAAAGGTGACTGAAGACTGAATTTGCCTTAGCACAGATGTCCCAATTTATTCACTCCACTGACTGCAGGAGAGAGACTTGGAGGAAAGATGGTTTAACCAGCTGCCATCCACGCTACAGCCTATATACGGCTGCAGCGCGGACTCGAATTTTCGGGAGGCCGTTTTTAAACGGCCTCCAGTGACACGCCCCCCCGTGCGCTCCCGCGAGCGCGCAGCGGGGAAAATCTGTGTCGGCCGTGTCCCTTGGACACGGCCAATCACAGATCGTGGTGAATGGCCAATCACAGCGGCCATTCACCACGTGATTGGGCCATCCAATGAGCGATGATCTCATATGTAAACATATGAGATCATCTCTCATCGCCGGCGCTCCTTCCTCACACAGAGCCTGCAGTGTGAGGAAGGAGGGGGAGCCTCACAGCGCCGGGGACACACAGCGATGTAATCAGGGCACTGATCACCAGTGCCCCGATTACTAAAAGGTAAAAACATACACACAGTGCCCCCCCCATCAGTGCCCACCATCTGTGCCCCCATCAATGCCCACAATCAGTGCCCATAGTGCTGCCAGTCAGTGCCCATCAGTGCCTGCTCATCTAGGCACCGATGAGCACTGACTGGCAGCACTATGGGCACTGAGTGTGGGTACTGATGGTGCTGCCCATCAGTGCCGCTCATCAGTGCCACCCGTCAGTGTCCAGTGCCATCCGCCAGTGCCCATCAGTGCTGCCTATCAGTGCCCATCAGTGCCGCCCGTCAGTGCCGCCTCTCAGTGCCCAGCAGTGCCACCTGTGCCACCTCTCAGTGCCCAGCAGTGCCACCTCTCAGTGCCCAGCAGTGCCACCTCTCAGTGCCCAGCAGTGCCGCCTATCAGTGCTTATCAGTGCCGCCTATCAGTGCTCATCAGTGCGGCATATTAGTACCTCCTCATCAGTGCCCATAAGTGCCACCTCATCAGTGCCCATCAGTGCAGCCTATCAGTGCCCATCAGTGCTGCCTCATCAGCGCACATCAGTGAAGGAGAAAAATTTATTTTCAAAATTTACTCGCAGAAAATAAGAAAAACTTTTTTTTTTTTTCAAAATTTTCTGTCTTTATTCTTTTTTTTTGTAAGAAATAAAAAACCCAGAGGTGATTACATACCACCAAAAGAAAGCACTATTTGTGTGAAAAAAATGATAAAAATTTCATATGGGTACAGTGTAGCATGACCGCGCAATTGTCATTCAAAGTGTGACAGCGCTGAAAGCTGAAAATTGGCCTGGATGGGAAGGGTGTTTAAGTGCACAGTAGGCAAGTGGTTAAATTGGGTCTGGTGGTAAAGTCAAATCATGATTTGGTAGCTATAGAAATTACCTTTCTGCATACCTGTCCGAAGATTTCAAGTAAATCCTGGTGAATCTAGGCTGAACCCCCCAGCAGAACAAGTCCTGGCACTTGACTCCACTAATCCACCAGCGAGGTGCACACCCGCAGCAGCTGGCAAGGCTGAGGTGGACATGCTCAGTTCCCAGCCAGCACAGTTCCCCCACGTGCTCACCCGCCCTCTCTACATCCTGTATAAATGTAAGAGGAGGGAGGCTAGGTCTGCTCCACCTCCTCCCCATGTCTCCGTGTCCATCCACAACCCTTGGCGTGCAGCCAATGCTGTGCCTTTTAAGTGGTTGTGTCAGCCAGCCAACCTCAGGTAAGTGAACACAGTCTGTGACTGAACTCTCTCCTCTCTCTCTTCCTTCCATCTAATCCTTCATTCCACACAATATAGTAATCGTTTCTGCCTTCCATGTGCCATAGTGATCCTTCCTGCCTTCCATGTGCCATAGTGATCCTTCCTGCCTTCCATGTGCCATAGTGATCCTTCCTGCCTTCCATGTGCCATAGTGATCCTTCCTGCCTTCCATGTGCCATAGTGATCCTTCCTGCCTTCCATGTGCCATAGTGATCCTTCCTGCCCTCCATGTGCCATAGTGATCCTTCCTGCCTTCCATGTGCAATAGTGATCCATCCTTTCTGCCTTTCATGTACCATAGCGATCCTTCCTTCCATGTGCCATAGTGATCCTTCCTGCCTTCCATGTGCCATAGTGATCCTTCCTGCCTTCCATGTGCCATAGTGATCCTTCCTGCCCTCCATGTGCCATAGTGATCCTTCCTGCCTTCCATGTGCAATAGTGATCCATCCTTTCTGCCTTTAATGTACCATAGTGATCCTTCCTTCCATATACCATAGTGATCCTTCCTGCCTTCCATGTACCATACTGATCCTTCCTGACTTCAATATACCATAGTGATCCTTTCTGCCTTCCATATACCATAGTGATCCCTCCTTCCTTTCTTCCATGTACTATAGTGACCCCTCCCTTTCTTCCTTATACCATAAAGATCCTTCCTGTCTTGCATATACCATAGTGATCCTTCCTGCCTCCTATATACCATAGTGATCCTTCCTGCCTTCCATGTACCAAACCGAAACCTTTCTTCCGTGTACCATAGCGATCCTTCCTTCCTGCCTTCCATGTACCATAGCGATACTTCCTTTCTTCCATGTGCCATAGTAATCCTTCCCTCTCTCTCTCCCTAAGGGTTTGTTCAAAATGGAACAGTGCAGGAAAGGGGCATTCAATGTGCATTTTCTGCACTACAGGCAACCATGCTGCCCTTGTGAGAGAAACATGGTTGCTATTAATTGTTAGTGGAAGCATGTTCACCGAGCCACATGGTACTGCCATACTATGCGGTTTGTTGTAGTATGATTTGATCTGAAACGTGCATCAAATTATATAAGCTTGTAAGGACAATAAGTAAAAAGTCCTATGATACATAGCAAAGACTTTTTGGTTGCAATTAGTTTGATTGAGACTTAAGATTTTTTTTTGATTTTTCTGAAAAGACATTAAAATTTAAAAATGCCATTTAACTGCTGAATTCAACAAACTGGATGTAGTTGTGTTACGTTTTAGGTTCAAGAACTTAATTTACTTTTTGGGCCTTAATCCATATCGGGTGAAAATAATTTAGGCTTAAGGCCGGCCATACACGGAGTGAATTTCTTGCCTGTAACCATGGGTTGCAGGAATGAAATTCGCTCAATTCAGATAACACAGGCCGCGTTGATGCGAGAATCCCTCCTGCCAGGCCATTGTCTTCTCCTGGCGGGGGGGGAAGTTGTGATCATTGCTAGCGGCTATAGAAGCCGCTAGCGATAATTGCAGGTAAAACCCAGCATGCTGGTTGGAGATGATTGATCGATCAACTTGGTACATTCTGCCTGCCCATACACGGTTTGAATCTCGGCTGGTTTAGCAGTGCATTTTGAACCTTGTATGGCCTACAATTTCTGAACCTTGAATTTCTCAGGTCCCCTTCACTCTGTTGCACTGCAGTAAAACACACCTTGCTGCAATTTACAAGAATACAAGAATCCTGAAGGGTTGCATTGATGTGCCATTTAATTTCATTCATTCATTCTAAATGGCTTCTTTCATTTTGAACGCCACCCAACATATATATTACAGTGTCAGGTAGCGCACTACAGTGCACCACATAGCACATTCCATGCGTTGTAATGAGCCAACTTTTAAAAAGAGGGTCTTGTCCATTTTTCTGTATGCTTAGGTGCAATCCCAGCCTATTTAAAAAGAATGGGCTTCCTTAACACAGCTTATTGCATTAAAGTGATTGTAAAGTCTCGTTTTATGTTTCCAATAAAAAAAACTAACATGTAATACTTACCTGCTCCATGCATTTGGTTTTGCACAGAGCAGCTCAGATCCTCCTCTTCTCAGGTCCCTCTTCGGCTCTTCTGATCCCTCCCTTCCTTTGAGTGTCCCCACAGCAAGCAGCTTGCTATGGGGGCACCCAAGCCAAGTCATAGCTCTGTGTATTCATTCAGACACAGAGCTATGGTTTGGCCCCCCCCCCCTTTCTCCTCATTGGCGAACTGACTTTTAATGACAGCAGCTGGAGCCAATGCTGCCACCGCTTTGTCCCTAAGACAGTCGTGGTTTGAGAGGGGGCTCAGGTAATAGAATGCATAAAGTTAAAAAAAAAACCTTCTGACTTTACAACCCCTTTAATGCAACACATAGGGGTCCATGTATAAAGAAATTCGGAACCTAAAAAAATAAATAAAATCAGTCTGATGCTACATTTGTCCCCCGATGCCTCAAAGACCGAGAACCGAGTGATCAAAGGCCGATGTCGTCATCTCTCAGCTCTGCCCCTCCAGCGCTCACTGGAGTGCTGAGCTGTGCATGGGGCAGGAGCAGCTGGCTCAGGCTTTCAGCAGAGTGGTACAGGCATCTGGGTGGATCCCTTAAGTTGGGATCTTTCCAGAGCCTGTACTGGTTTAGTGACATCGACCAAAAGTGGGTTTTAGCCCACTGTCACCTAAAAACAGGTCACAGGAGTGCAGAACAAAGTGCACTCCCATGACCCTCAGAAGAAGTAGGGCCAAAAGAGCTTTGGCCCTACTTTTTCTTTAAAGTGGAACTTCACTCTCCCAATCAAAATTGATTATTTTTAATCATTATGCTGCTAGCATTAGTAGATAGGAAAGTAGATGATATTTAAACTTTTTTTTTAACCTTTCTTCAGTTACTTCCTGGTTTCTTGAATAGGCAAATAATGTCATACATCCCAGGAGTTTTCAGGAGGGGAGGAAAGGAGGAGGGGTTTTCTCAACTAAACACACTCTCCTGCATGCATGCTTGAGCTAAGGGCAGATAGATTCCATGAAGTAAATGTATTATGAATCATTTGCTCTTACTCAAGATGGCCATGAACAAAAATGCTAGGGGGGGTTCTGTTTTTAAAGTGATTTCGCAACAAAGCATAGAGACATGGATGGATGGGTGAGTTTGCTTTATTAAAACATGATTAAATAGTGTTCTTGGTTTGTGGTGCTCCGATGCAGTAAAGATCTGCTTTATGTATTCACGCAGGAACAACGCATGATCCAAAAATTGTTTATAATAAGATTATCTCCTATGATGTAGAGGCCATAATGCAGCATTTTTCTGAAATACCTCAATCAAAAAAAAAAGCATTTTGGCCACAATGCTGACAATCATAGGAGAAAATCAACTTACAAAACAATACTGCCCAAGACATTTGTGCAAAGTCAATTTTGTAAACCTAGATCCCATAGTGTCAAGAGAGCAATTTTGAAAAAAAAAAAAAAAAAACTATATTTTTAACTTTCTGCTCTAAAACATATCCAATAAAAAAAAATTAAAAAAAAATTAAAATTTCTTTAGCAGTTTAGGCCAAAATGTATTCTGCTACATATTTTTGGTAAAAAAAAAAATCCCAATATGCAGCATTTATTGATTAGTTTGCGCATTTTTACTAATAATCGATGACTTATAGCGGGACTGCAATAATGCGCCGAACAAATCAGACACCTGACACTTTTTTGGGGACCAATGACATTATTACTGTGATCAGTGCTAAAATATGCACTGATTGTACTAATGACACTGGCTGAAAAGGGGATAACATCAGGGGCGATCAAAGGGTTAACTGTGTGCCTAGCTAATGTTTCAGTGTAGTGGGGGAGGTGCTTTTACTAGTGGAAGACACAGATCAGTGTTTCTGCTTTACAGAAACACAGGATCCATGCCTTCTGTACCGACAGAACAGTGATTTGCCTTGTTTACATAGGCAGATTGCCATTCTGCCTGTGTACCGAACGATCAGAGGGTGCCAGCAGACATTGGGTCTGCGGGACCCGCTGATCAGCTCCCTCTGTTTAAAAGCGGAAGCGAGCCACCGGCGGTGCACTTGCGCCCTAAACCCGGAAGTAGAGGATCACATATCTATATATATATATATATATATATATATATATATATATATATATATATATATATATATATATATATATATATATATATATATATATATATATACACACATCTAGATCTACAGCTATATGGGATTCTGGGCAGCGCAGCCACCCTGTAGCAATAAATCTGCTATCTGCGGTAGGCAAGCAGTTAAGCAGCTGTGGGAGGATATGATAATAAAGATAGCAGATTCTTACAACGCAAAGGAAGGCTATATTGTGATCTAAATGCATGAAGTGCACACTATCTAGAATGTCACTAAGCAACAAAAATAGAAGAAAAGTCAAGACAGGTTGTAAAAGATGAAGAAAAATCTGGCAGAACTGGTTATAGTTTTGCAAAGAATGCAAAAAAGCACCTATTACTGCAAAGTACCTGGAGGAATAATTAATGGCCACTTGTGACCTCATCATGAAAGTCAATGTTTGAAGTACACAACACCTAGCCAAGCTAGAGGCATTTTGGAATCATGTGTTGTGAAATGCTAAAATCAAAAGGAAACTGCTTGGCAACAACAGTCAAGATACCACTGGAAAAAAAAATTGATTAAGAATACCCTGTGAATTCTAAAGCAAGCATGTCATGAATCTATTTGAGTTGTGTGAATCTAGGGCAGCCTTTCTCAACCTGGGTTCCTCAAGCAATTTCTGCCTCTTATATACACTATATTACCAAAACTATTGGGACGCTTGCAGGGCCGGCCTTTGGGGTGTGCAAGCTGTGCAGCCGTACAGGGCACCATGGGCAACAGGGGCGCCGTGCGGCCATCACAACTCGCAGCAGTCAGCTACTCACAGCCAGAACGAGTCACAGCAGGACTGTCTGAAGATGGGGCTGGCTGAAGATCAACGCACCTGAAGAAATAAGAAAAAAAAATGGCTGTGGCCGGCCCGACGGCTACACTGCATATGCGCCGCCGCCGCTCGGGAAAGCCTGTACATGCTTGGCTATTCTCTGGCAGACGGCGCATGCGCGGTGACTAGTTGGCGCAATTTTTAAATGCAAGGCGCCTCACCAAACGGTAAGTGAGACCCCTCCGCAGCCCCTGCATCTCCTCCGGAGATGCAGTGCTGGGGGCATGGTAGAAAAGATTCTCCAGGAGAATGTCCTGTACTAAGCCGACAGCCCTGCATGTACCATGCCCACAGCCCTGCATCATGCCCGCAGCCCCTGCATCTCCTGTACCATGCCCGCAGCCTCTGCATCTTCTGTACTATGCCCACAGCACTGCCTCCCCTATACCATGCCCCCAGTCCTGCATGTACCATGCCCACAGCCCTGCATCTCCTGCATCATGCCCGCGGCCCCTGCATCTCCTGCACCATGCCCACAGCCCCTGCACCATGCCCGCAGCCCCTGCACCATGCCCGCAGCCCCTGCATCTCCTGTACCATGCCCACAGCCCCTGCATCTCCTGTACCATGTCCGCAGCCCCTGCATCTCCTGTACCATGCCCGCAGCCCCTGCATCTCCTGTACCATGCCCGCAGCCCCTGCATCTCCTGTACCATGCCCGCAGTCCCTGCATCTCTCTCTTATTTGTTACAAATATTTATTTCCTCTTTGTGTAGGTTTAGGTGACCAGGGGGTGAGGGGGGGAGGGGCGATGCCACAAGATTAGCTCGCACAGGGCACCTGAACACCTAAGGCTGGCCCTGGACACTTGTCTTTACACACAGATGAACTCTAATGCCATCCCAGGCTTAGTCCGTAGGGTTCATTATTGAGTTGGCCCACCCTTTGCACCTATACCGGCTTCAACTCTTCTGGGAAGGCTGTCCACAAGGTTTAGGAGTGTGTCTATGGGAATGTTTGACCATTCTTCCAGAAGCCCATTTGTGAGGTCAGGCACTGATATTGGACAAGAAGGCCTGGCTCGCAGTCGGCGCTCTAATTCAACCCAAAGGTGTTCTATCGGGTTGAGGTCAGGACTCTGTGCAGGCCAGTCAAGTTCTTCCACCGCAAACTCTCTCATCCATATCCTTATGGACCTTGCTTTGTGCACTGTTGTGCAGTTATGTTGGAACAGGAAGGGTATATCCCTAAACTGTTCCCACAAAGTTGGGAGCATGAAATTGTCCAAATGTTTTGGTATGCTGATGCCTTAAGAGTTCCCTTCACTGTAACTAAGGGGCTAAGCCCAACCCCTGAAAAACAACCCCACACCATAATTCCCCCCTCCACCAAATGATATGGGCCAGTGCACATAAAAAAAGTCCATAAAGACATGAATGAGCGAGTTTGGGTTGGAGGAACTTGACTGGCCTGCACAGAGTCCTGACCTCAACCCGATAGAACACCTTTGGGATGAACTTGAGTGGAGACTGTGAGCCAGGCCTTCTCGTCCCCAAATCAGTGCCTGGACTCAATGCGCTTCTGGTAGAATGATCAAACATTCCCATAGACGCAATCCTAAACCTTGTGGACAGCCTTCCCAGAAGAGTTGAAGCTGTTATAGCTGCAAAGGGTGGGCTAACTCAGTATTGAACCCTACAGACTAAGACTGGGATGCCATTTAAATTCATGTGCATGTAAAAGGCAGATGACCCAATACTTTTGATAATATATTGTAAGTTACAACTGACACCATATTATAATTGCATTTTTTAGCTATCTGTAATCTGGAGTCTGGCACAGATGTACAGTTTCCTACGCTTTAGCCTGATTTCCCTGCACACTGTGAGCTTCTCACAATGTGCATTAGAAGCTGCAGGAAGTCAGATGGAGCTCATTTTATTTTTTGGCTGGACAACGTACAGTATCATCTAACCCTCTTCCTTCCTAGTCCTACTGTCCCTGGCTTGATTTTTTATTAATGGCATTTTAGTTCATGGAGGGTTTGGTCAAGGGCAGCCTGCCTAGGAATGCCCACTCTACTAGACTGACATCCACTTATTTAAGACATTTTAATATTTAAGTAACTACTCCCAAGAGCCAACCCACTGCATCAAGACTGTGAACTCGAGAGGAGTACCAAGGCATGTACAGCACCCCACTGGCCCATTCCACCGGTCATGACCTGCCTGCATTGCATAGAGAATCAAAGAGACCCAACAATAATGCCACTGGGTCTACAAGAAGGTATTTTATGTTAAAAAGTTTTAAATAAAATGTTATTAGAATGTTGATAAAATTGAAAAGGAGTAGCCAAGGGAAGCAAAACCTAAGCAGATTAAACCTCCGCTGTTAAGGTAGAACTTTAGATTTTGGATAGAGCGTGAAAACAGAACCCCTGCCAGGTTTAGATTGCTGTTGGTCCCCCCCATTAGGAAGATTCACCCTCTCTATTTGTCCAGTTTACTACTATAAAACTTTGGGTTATCCCCAGAACAGGAATAGAGGGAATAGAACTTGAATACAATAGAGGGGAAATCTTCCAAAGGGGACACAAGTTCTAGTAGCCCTCGTGACAACCAGCAATTCCCTCACTTTGGAGGGATTTCCTCTCACTTTATTTTGGCTACAAGGTAGGAAGTGCAGAGAAATCTCCACAAATGGGCAGATATGGCAAATCGGGGTTATATCCCTCGCTTACACAATCCAATGAAGAAAAGGTTTTCCCTATAGGTCTGCTACCTAGTTCTTAACCTAAAGTCTTTCCTTACTGAATTTTTCATGTGTTAAAAAATGTTTTTTGTACATTTTTTGTTTCTGCCTGACATGACAACAGAAACCAAAAATCTGTACTTTCCCACTGATCCAACACGACTTCGGGCGACTAATTAAGTCGCCCGCGCACCGCGACTTCGGCGCGGCTTGCAACGACTTCACATAATGGAAGTCAATGCAAGTCACTCCGACTTTGCAAAAAAAAAAGTGCAGGAACCTTTTTCTAAGTCGGAGCGACTTGAGTCGCTCCTATTAGAACGGTTCCATTGCACAGCATGGACGCTACTTGTCAGGCAACCAAGTCGCCTGACAAGTCGGAACAGTGTGAACCGGCACTAAAGAAGCACTATACGTTTTAAAATGAAGGGTACATTCATACTTGTGAATGCACCTTGTCTGCAATTGGCTGCAAGTACCCCAGTGTCCAGGGAAGATCACTTGCATGTGATCACTGTATGAGCGATTACACGCGAGTGGGCACGATGAGCTACGAAAGCCAGCAGACCCCCCTAAAATGGGGTTGCCTACTTGCAATTAATCACAGGAACCTATGATGGGAAGAGGATGGAGGTGGTTGGAGATAATACTTTTTATGCATTTTTCAGTATTTAACAAAATGTAATTTATCAATCCATCTATTAATCAACCTATCAATCCATATATTTTGTCATCATAATGTGACATTTCAGTTTTTAGACAAATTCATTGTTCAGTTTAAAAAAAATTAGATATTAGTTTAGAACCGGCAATATATGTTGCAGATTTTCTTTCCTGCATCCACAGGTTGCAGGAAAGAAATTAGCATGATTCCCCCATCAACACAAACAGTGCTGACAGAAGAATCAGCAACTGTCTTCTCCCAGCAATGGGGGCAGGGGCAGAAAGGGGAAGCCGTCCCAGCTGGGAGAAGACAGTGATATTGCCATAGCTGCTAGCGATATTAGCAAGATAACCCGGCAAGCTGGTTTTACCCAAGTTGATCGATCGATCAACATAGTACGTTCAGCTTGCCCCTTAACGGTTCGAATCTCGGCTGGTTGCTGTCTGAACTGGCCGATTCGAGCAGTGTATGGCCGACTTAGATTTGATCCAAAGTGCTCATCGTGGTATCCTCCCAGCCCATTAAATATTAAAGTGATTGTAAAGTCTTGTTTTTTATAATAAAAAAAAATAACAAACAAGTTATACGTACCTGCTCTGTGCAGTTGGTTTTGCAGAGTAGTCCAGATCCTCCTCTTCTCGGATCCCTCTTCAGCTCTCCTGGCTCCTCTCTCCCTTTGAGTGTCCCAACAGCAAGAAGCTTGCTATGGGGGCACCCGAGCCATTCAGACACAAAGCTGCAGTTCAGCCCTGCCCCCTCTCTTCCATTGGCTAACGGACTTTGATTGACAGCAGCAGGAGAAAATGGCGGCGCTGCTGTGCCTTAGCCAATGAGGAGGGGAGTCCTGGAGGGGAGCCGACAGTCACGGACATCGCTGGATCGAGAGGTAAGCATGGGGGGCTGAGGGGAGCTGCTTCACACAGGAGGTTTTTTATCTTAATACATAGAATGCATTAGGATTTAAAAAACTTCTGATTTTACAAACCCTTTAACCAGTTCCATACCGGGCCATAGTAATATGACGCCGGCAGGAACATCTCCTCGATCCAGGCGGCCGTCATATGACGTTCGCCCATTTCAGCTGCTCTCCCGTCCCCGGGGGCGCGCAGTGCGGCGATCGGGGGTGCGGCGTGTCTGTCGGGACACAGCCCATCTCCGATCGGTGTAACGAGCCATTAAAAAAATGGCTCTTTACCATGTGACCGGCTGTGTCCAATCACAGCCGGCCACATGCACTTTCCTCATGCACACCGCTCCTACGGCGATCTGGGATGGAGAGTGTCCCTCTGACACAGTCCATCCCTGATCAGGGTAAAGAGCCAATGAAATTGGCTCTTCACCATGTGCTCGTCTGTGTCCAATCACAGCCAGTCACAGAATGTCAACAGAGAACACGGTAACTAGATATTACCGTGTTCTCCTCCTCACACTGATCCTGTGTGAGGAGGAGATTGCGGTGACAGCTAGTTACCGATTACAGTGCACCCTAAAACACACCGATTGCCCCCCCCAGTAAAGAGTACCTGTCACAAACCCATCAAAGTACCTGTCACCAGCCCATCGGGCACGCTGATGACAGGCACTCTGGCGGGCTGATGACAGGCACTCTGGCGGGCTGATGACAGGCACTCTGGCGGGCTGATGACAGGCACTCTGGCGGGCTGATGACAGGCACTCTGGCGGGCTGATGACAGGCACTCTGGCGGGCTGATGACAGGCACTCTGGCGGGCTGAGTACCTGTCTGCAGTCCATCAGAGAATCCAAGTACCTGTCTGCAGTCCATCAGAGAATCCAAGTACCTCTCTGTAGCCCATCATAGTACCCGGGTACCTCTCTGTAGCCCATCGTAGTACCCGGGTACCTCTCTGTAGCCCAGAGTACCCGGGTACCTGTCTCCAGCCCAGAGTACCCGGGTACCTGTCTCCAGCCCAGAGTACCCGGGTACCTGTCTCCAGCCCAGAGTACCCGGGTACCTGTCTCCAGCCCAGAGTACCCGGGTACCTGTCTCCAGCCCAGAGTACCCGTCTCCAGCACATCAAATTACCCGAGTACCTGTCTCTAGACCATCAGATTACCAGAGTACCTCTCTGAAGCCCATCAGAGTAACCGAGTACCTTTCTGAAGCCAATCAGTGTACCCGAGTACCTTTTTGAAGCCGATCAGTGTACCTGAGTACCTATCTGCAGCTCATCAGAATACCTGAGTACCTATCTGCAGCCCATGCCTCCCAGATTATGTGTTGGGGTGTTTGCTTTCCAAAATGGGGTCATTTTGTGGAGGTTTCCATTGTCCTGGTGCTCCAGGGCATTCAAAAGTGTGATAGGTCGTTAGGAAATGATGTGTAATTTATGCTCCTAGAACACCTGACGGTGCTCCTTGCATGTTGGGCCTCTGTATGTAGCCACGCTGTGTAAAAGTCTCACACACGTGGTATTGCCATACTCAGGAGGAGTAACAGAATGTATTTTGGGGCGTAATTGCAAGTATGCCTATACTGTGTGTGAGAAATAAGTTATTATGACAATTTTGTGTAAAAATAAAATTATTTCTTCATTTTCACAAGAATTGTGGGAAAAAATTACAAATTAAAAAAACTCCCAACATGCCTCTTACTAAATACCCTGGAATGTTTACTTTGCAAAAACGGGTCATTTGGGGGGTATTTGTACTGTCCTGACATTTCAGGGCCCTTAAGAAATGAGATAGGTGGTTGGTACATCAGGTATGATTAGGTGTGATCAATTTTCAATGATTGGCACCATAGCTTGTAGACTCTATAACTTTTACACAGACTAAATAATATCCACTAATTTGGGGGTTTTTTTTTACCAAAGATATGTAGAAGTATACATTTTGGCCCAAATTTATGAAAAAAATTACTTATTTGCAAAATTGTATAATAGAAACTAAAACAAAATGTTTGCTCTTTTTTCACTTCTATCGCAAAAAATAAAAAACCCAGTGGTGGATAAATACTACCAAAAGAAAGCTCTATTTGTGTGAAAAAAAATTGGATTGGGTACAGCATTGCATGACTGAGTAATTATCATTCAAAGTGTGAGAGCCCTGAAAGCTGAAAATTGGTCTGGGCAGGAAGGGGGTGTAACTGCTCTGTATGGAAGTGGCTAATCTGTATGCAAGAGGTGCCCCTGGTCTACTGGGACCCTAGAAGTTACATACAATTTACAATTACTTGGAAACTGAGCTATTAAGGCGCCTTTCACACTTGTGCGACTTCAAAGTTGCACGGTTTTACCGCGATTTTGATGCAATTTTGATGCAAGTTTGACTGGGCTTATAATGTATTTTTCTCAAAACGCATCAAAATCATGCCAAAAGTAGTGCAGGGACTACTTTGAAGTCTGTGCAACTTCAAGTCGCACAGATATGAATGGGGCTCATTGGAAATAATGAAGAATGACTTGTCATGCGATTTTGCAGTCCCAAATCGCATTGGCAAGTCGCACAAGTGTGAAAGGCGCCTAAACTAAAAACTACTTTTTACATTGTTTTTTGCAAAGAATCCGATGCCCAATAAAGAATCGTATTTAACTAAAACATACACTTTTAAAACACATTTATAATATAAAGGATCCCAGCTTACGTTCTCCGTGGTTTTAGCCTCTGGTCGCTGTATGGAATTAAAGCTACTAACTCTTTTTCTTGGCCTAAATTGAAAAAAAACAAAACAAAAAAATATAGTCATTATTCAGTGAGATTTTGATCTACAGTGCCTTGCGAAAGTATTCAGCCCCCTTGAACTTTGCGACCTTTTACCACATTTCAGGCTTCAAAACATAAAAATATAAAACCGTAATTTTTTGTGAAGAATCAACAACAAGTGGGACACAATCATGAAGTGGGACGAGATTTATTGGATATTTCAAACTTTAACAAATAAAAAAACTGGAAAATTGGGCGTGCAAAATTATTCAGCCCCCTTAAGTTAATACTTTGTAGTGCCACCTTTTGCTGCGATTACAGCTGTAAGTTGCTTGGGGTATGTCTCTATCAGTTTTGCACATCGAGAGACTGAAATTTTTGCCCATTCCTCCTTGCAAAACAGCTCGAGCTCAGGGAGGTTGGATGGAGAGCATTTGTGAACAGCAGTTTTCAGTTCTTTCCACAGATTCTCGATTGGATTCAGGTCTGGACTTCGACTTGGCCATTCTAACACCTGGATATGTTTATTTGTGAACCATTCCATTGTAGATTTTGCTTTATGTTTTGGATCATTGTCTTGTTGGAAGACAAATCTCCGTCCCAGTCTCAGGTCTTTTGCAGACTCCATCAGGTTTTCTTCCAGAATGGTCCTGTATTTGGCTCCATCCATCTTCCCATCAATTTTAACCATCTTCTCTGTCCCTGCTGAAGAAAAGCAGGCCCAAACCACGATGCTGCCACCACTATGTTTGACAGTGGGGATGGTGTGTTCAGGGTGATGAGCTGTGTTGCTTTTACGCCAAACATAACGTTTTGCAATGTTGCCAAAAACTTACCGTTAGTTTACAGGTAACGGCTTTTCTACTGAGCCTTCCAGGACGGCCCAACATGAGAGATGATAGGCTCCTCCCCACAGGAAACACAATCAATTAACAGTTGTTAAAAGGCCCCACCCTTCCCTCTGTCCATCAGTTGTAAAAAAGTATCTTCCACAACCATTTTTCGAGGGAAGTGTTCCAAACATTCTATAGGTACTTTCCACCTAAGTTTACTCTTACTTGCACCCTTTTAACAGGGTGGGTAGGCTGGCCGTCCTGGAAGGCTCAGTAGAAAAGCCGTTACCGGTAAACTAACAGTTTTCTCTCCTCGCCTTCCAGGACGGCCCAACATGAGAGGATACTAGATTACCCACAAGCCTACTTTAGGGTGGGACCACTGCCTATAAGACCTTCCGGCCAAAGGCTAGGTCTAGTTGAGACAGTACTTCTACACGGTAATTCTTCAGAGCCGTGCTATGTCTGGACCAGGTGGCTGTATTGCGGATCTGTTCTCCAGATGCTCCAGCTTTTTCGGCCCAGGATTTTTTTAGGGCTTCTTGTCGAGTGTGCTTTTAGCTTGCTGATGCCGGAGCACCTGAAACTTCATAAGACATGTTAATGGCTTATCCAAGCCACCTAGGGACTGAAAGCTTTTAGGCCCGCAGTCCTATAGGTCCAGGGTAGAGGATCAGCGGATGACTGGATCTCCCAAATCCCCTGGTCCTCCATAATTAATTGAGGAGGCGGCTCCTCACATCTAATCCGTGAAATCCTATTTATCTTGCATTCTTAGGGTTACCACCCAAGGATGGTAAAATTATTACTTGCTTTCTGTAAAAGGAAGAGGTTACCTTGGGCAGGTCTAAGGGATCTGGCCTGCGAATAATTCTATCTGGGAAGATAAAACATAAAAGATCTTTTTTCCCGAAAGATCTTGAGAATCCCCTACACTTCTGCTGAAGTGACAATTACAGGAAGCTAGTTTTGAGGACCAAAAACGTAAAAAAAAGGGAACCTCTTCTATAGGTTCAACCTTATGTAGATCTGTCCACTATAAGCAGACAGGAGCTAGATAAATTAATATCTTTGCCCTATTGTAGCGATCAGGCCATAAACTCACTCCTTATAGATCTGTCCGCAATTAAGCGGAAAGGAGCTGAGCCCTTTCAATACCGTTGGGTACCCCGGAGGGATACATCCCAAGACGTAAAACTACAGTGTAGGGCATACGGGTCAGACAGGTTCTGATACTGACTCTTTAGACTACCACGTCCTTTACCCTTCTGGCTGAAGTGATAAACTGCCATGAGTTCTTAAAGGCCATAGGAGGATATTTTATCCCTCTTTTAGGGTCTTATGACCTTACCAGGTTTTTAAGCAGAGGAAGACCTCTGGTAAGATCTAATAAGAAAGGGACTGTGTCTTCTGCAGTCAAAGCTTCTGAGCCTTCCGTTACCCTGGGGATAGAAGGTCTGTGACAAAGGTGATATATGTACAAATAATAATATCACCCGTATAGAAGATTACCGATTGTGCGTTACTAACGCACTACCCCAGAGACAAAATGGATTTAGACATACATGTGTATATCTGAGGCACCGCTAGATAAACTAGATCAGACAGAACACAACATTAACTTTTTAGTTGTGTATAAATATATATATATATTTTTTATATTTGTAATAAAACACGGGTTATAAAAATAGGAAGACCCGAGCTTCTGCTTTATTGAGTATACCAAAACTGCAGCCAGATGTAAAGAAACGGGAAGACAAGCACATGCCTGCTGTGTATTTCTAAAAATGTAGCACGATCAGCCATAAGTCCATATAAGGACAGAAGGGACGCCAACTCTCAGGTTGCGTATTGCTGATACCTGACCAGGCACCTTCATATAATAAACATACCAGAAGGGATACAAACTTTTAAGTTTTCTCGTTTCTGACGAACAACAAGGTATAGTTATATGTCCGAAAACCACTATACATCCGTGTCGTGGATTTTTTGATAGTCAACAGGGTACCAAGGACACTAGTCATGTCCATGTTGTGCGTTTATACTTGGCCACCAAATGAAGTCATATGGTGCCAAAACACTGTTAACAACAAAGTTGTATATATCTGATTAGCAACCAGGCACAGCTTGACTATCCATATTTAATGGTGTGCGTTTTGCATGGTAACATGGTATAGGCATGTACTAGGCAGGCAACAAAAGTTACAACAAAATTTGCAATATTGTGTCTTTATGCCGTGACTTTCTAAATGGTCACATGGTATAGCCGTGTGACTGAAATGTTACCATAAACCTCCAGAGTTTATGTACTGTCCGAAATGACACTTTGAAATGCCACTTCCAAACATACGGTTGCGTATTTCTGAACAGTAACCTGGTACAACTGTGTCGCCGAGGTTACTAACAATCGCTTTAAAGTTGCTCCTTTTTTGTTAGCACCAGTGCAGTTATAATAGACCTGATTCTGGCCCTTGTGCATTTCTGACTTAGTAGTCAGGTTACCACCAAGTAACCAACAGAAATGTTGCTACCAACAATGTAGTGCATTTCTGATATGCTGAAGAAAAAGGTGTAATAGGTTTTAACCGCAGACATCCCCAATTTTCCATGTGGAGCATTTTTTGCAGAAAAAAGTACCATATAGCCGAACTAGACAGACAAAAAGACAGACAACCAAAGCTGCGTGTTTTTGATAGTCGACCACAAAATATTTCCAAGACACCAATGAGCTTCCGCATTGTGTATTTGTAAGAAACCAGCAAACCATGCAAAAAAGGTCAAGTCTTGGTGATTTTCATTCCAAGAATAACCAGCCGAGGACTTTATTAAACCTTCTTCCCCCGGAGGCTTTTCCACCCAGGTGGGAATCTACGTTTTTTTTTTCTTTTCTTTTTTTTTAGCATGTGAGATCTTAACGAGCACAGGTCTGGAGATCAATTACTTCAGTCTCTTCACATGAAGAGCTGGCATAACCTTTTGTTTGAAGGCAATCAGCCCTTTAAGAGACTGGACAAACCACCATTAAACACATATATATAGCTGTTTGTACAGAGATTTTTGTACTTAACAAAAATTTATCAACTAGAGTTGCAGACAGTAATGCATTCAGTTCGACCCGGTGTAACGTTAAAAACCATACCCCGTGAAGAAACCATACCCCCGTCACTTCCGGTCTGAAACAGCCGAGCAGCGCAGCAGTGTGCATGCTCACAGCTCCGGATACCTAATAGAACATGAAAGGATTTGAGAAGTGCGCATGCTCGGTGGGCATGAAATTATCACGGCACCGTTTCTAATGTTATACTTGCGGCGGGTACATTAAAACACTTCGGCTGGAACATCAATCATCTCCTCTGCTATCGCTGTCACTTCCCTCATCTCCGGTAATAAATATAAAAGCGGCGGCGGGTGTATGAGATGTAAATGTGACGGCGATGGCGGCTCCGTGATCCGCTTTTATATTCATTACCGGAGATGAGGGAAGTGACAGGGGAAGGAGCGGAGATGACGGATGTTGCATAGCAGCTGTTTTAATGTAAGCGCCGCAAGTTTAACTACCGTGAGAAATCCATACCCTCCGTAGGTGCACCGGAAGTGACGAGGGTATGGTTTTCTCACGGGTTTGGTTTTTTTCACGGAACACCGGGATGGGTAGTAGTTCAAACACTGGGGGTCCCACCCCTTAAGTTTTGTTTTACTGGTGCGACTTGTCATGCGACCTTCCCTGGTCTTGTGCGAATTAAGGCTGCAGCGACTCTTAACAATAAAAAGGTGCCTGCAACCGCCTGACACGCCCTCTAGTCAGAGCTGCAATATTAGATCAAAAAATTGCATAAAAAAGGCGTATCTAAGTCGCACTGCAAAATCGCACTTCCAGTTGCGTGACTTTTGGCTTGGTACCAATGTAAATGTAGCCTTACACACCCAAGCCAAGTCTGTTTTTGATCCCTTGGGAATCAGTAGCTTGCTTAGAGGTAGCAGTAGCCTGTAAGAAATTCTAAGGCTGGATACACACAATACAACCCTCGTTGTTAGATTACTTCCAGATTTATCTTCTCCATGCAGTGCAAGGATCTGCCTGACTGCACACAAACTGAAAGAGTCCATACAAGTGCCACTCCTTCCTTATCAGAGTTAAAAAAGCTCACAACACTTTCTGATTTAATCAGGAAGCTTTTTTGACAAAAGGTCCAGCTGCAGTCTTTGGGGGGGGGGGGATGGTGCTTGTTTCTCGGGTCTAGAAGTGCGGCTTCTGGTTATCCAGGGCTAAGGAAAAAACAGATAGTATTACCCTCATTAGGGAGGGAGCACACAAACCGAGAAAAAGCACCTGGCTGTAATCAGGGATCTGCTGCTGAGCTCCCTAGGAGTACCAAGGCCCCAGGTTTGCTTACTGTCCTCCTGAACACATGGAAGGGGGAATCTCACATTAAACCCGAGGCCTCTTTACCAGCCAGCTTAATATCCCATCTGGGGATTTCGCAAGGGAAGAGAAAACCAACACCAGATCGCTCTTCCTGCTCATAGTAAGCCAGCTACATGCTCCCCCGAGGGGAGCATGGCTCTAGCTTAATATCCCATCTGGGGAATTCACAGGAGAAGAGGAAACCACCACCAGATCACTCTTCCTGTTCACAGTAAATTTTTTGGCTATAGGTCCCGCTGAGGGAACATATGGGCACTTACCAAGGATTCTTACTGCTGGTATTAGTGCCAAACAGTCAAGGAAACACAGCACTTACCTGGTTCCGACTGGGCTTACCTGTAGCCACCTAAACCGACCTTCCCCCTCCTTTCATGAGGTGGGTTGCGGTAGGCCTCCTTGCTTTGCAGCTGTCTGGATGCATCCTTTTCTTTTATTATACATGGACCATAGAAAGGACACTAAGTAAGTCCCACTAAGGTCCGGGAAACGGGACTCAGTCCCAGCAGTCTTTAATAACATGCAAGGATATGTTCCAGCACTTTTACCCGGTTCAAAACCATGGGTTTGGCTGCGACTGGACCGGCCTTCCACCTCCTTCTCCGGAAGGTAAATTGTGGAGGGCTTCATTTCCCCTTCAGCTGTCCGGGCTCTTGTAGCCTGGGAGTCTGCTTTCCCCCTAGTAAGAAGATCCGGCGTCTCCTCCGCACTTTGTCTTCCGCTGTGCTGCATCCTGGAAGTTCCGGTTTCAAAGATGAGGCTTGAGGCGCCCATCCGGCGGGCTTTCAAAAAACCTTCTGTGGAGGAGAGCTTCTGGCACCGGAGACAAGCCTAGAGGGGCACACCAGGTGACCGACGGCTTGCAGGCATGGGGGCGACTTGTGAGAAGCCTTGAGGAGGTGGCAGGTAGAGCTCAGATCTCACGGCAATTTGCTGAACCTGGCTCACAGGGGGACCATAAGACTACAAAAGTCTGCAGGTCAAGTGAAAACAACGTTCCGCTGTAGGAAGAAACACAATCTAAACTGAGGGACAGAGGGAAGGGTGGGGCCTTTTAACAACTGTTAATTGATTGTGTTTCCTGTGGGGAGAAGCCTATCATCTCTCATGTTGGGCCGTCCTGGAAGGCGAGGAGAGAAAAGTTTGATTTTGGTTTCATCTGACCAGAGCACCTTCTTCCACATGTTTGGTGTGTCTCCCAGGTGGCTTGTGGCAAACTTTAAACTACACTTTTTATGGATATCTTTAAGAAATGGCTTTCTTCTTGCCACTCTTCCATAAAGGCCAGATTTGTGCAGTATACGACTGATTGTTGTCCTATGGACAGAGTCTCCCACCTCAGCTGTAGATCTCTGCAGTTCATCCAGAGTGATCATGGGCCTCTTGGCTGCATCTCTGATCAGTCTTCTCCTTGTATGAGCTGAAAGTTTAGAGGGACGGCCAGATCTTAGTAGATTTGCAGTGGTCTGATACTCCTTCCATTTCAATATTATCGCTTGCACAGTGCTCCTTGGGATGTTTAAAAGCTTGGGAAATCTTTTTGTATCCAAATCCGGCTTTAAACTTCTCCACAACAGTATCTCGGACCTGCCTGGTGTGTTCCTTGTTCTTCATGATGCTCTCTGGGCTTTAAACGGACCTCTGAGACTGTCACAGTGCAGGTGCATTTATACGGAGACTTGATTACACACAGGTGGATTCTATTTATCATCATTAGTCATTTAGGTCAACATTGGATCATTCAGAGATCCTCACTGAACTTCTGGAGAGAGTTTGCTGCACTGAAAGTAAAGGGGCTGAATAATTTTGCACGCCAAATTTTTCCATTTTTTATTTGTTAACAAAGTTTGAAATATCCAATAAATTTCGTTCCACTTCATGATTGTGTCCCACTTGTTGTCGATTCTTCACATTACATCAAATTACAGTTTTATATTGAAGCCTGAAATGTGGCAAAAGGTCGCAAAGTTCAAGGGGGCCAAATACTTTCACAAGGCACTGTATGTTTATTACATACAACACAGTAATAGATGTTACCCTTTTTGTTGGTTTTAAAACAATACAACTTATGAACTTTCTGGTGAAGCATTTATAAAAATTGCAAAAATGTTGAATCAATGCCCAAAACATCCAGTTAGAATTCATGTTAAATATATAAAGTGCAGGTTATAGCAGAGGCGTAACTAGAACCTTCAGGGCCCCGGTGCAAGAAACCATGAAGGGCCCCCCCGGACCCCTGGCTGGGGCCCTTCCCTTCAAGCCCGGGGCTCTTCCCACTGATCCTGGGGCCCTTTACTCCCCTTGTGGGGCCCTTTATTACGGTCCCACAGCGGGTCCCTTTCACAAGTTTTGCAGTGGGCCCCCTTCCTGCCATCTTGGTGCCTCCCCACGGTGGTGGAATGCCAGGGCCGGTCGCAAGTGTGACCTTTGTGATCCTGGAAGTTCACCCACTGGTGTCAGTAGTTTTTATTTTTTGGTATTTTAATTGTATTATTTTTTAGCATTTTATTTTATTTTTTTACAATGTCACTGACTATGACTCTGTCCATTCAGAAAAGGAAGGAGCTGGTAAATTACATATTTACTGACCCCTTCCTGGTTCTCTATTGTGACACATCCCCTGCAGCAGCTGGCAGGAGAGGGGAGGGAGCACACAGGGGCCCAGAGACAGCAGAACACAAGTGAACTGGATAGGAGGAGTAGCGGGGGCAGCATACAGAGGATCCAATCTCCTCCATTTTCTTTCTGCAGCTACAGTTGTGAAAAGGAGGACAGTGATTTCTCTACAGGCTGCCCCTGCCGCCCCTCCTATCAAATGCTGGGCCCCCTGGAGCATTGGGCCCGGTTGCAATTGCAACCCCTGTAGTTACGCCCCTGGGTTATAGAATAGAAACCAAAACCCGACAAACTGCTATAACTAGACGCACCGTTTCTATGCTTCATTTTTATTTATTTTTTTCAACCATTCTATGTTCTTTTATGAAGAAGTCAGATTTTAGTTTCAGTTCCTGTGCACAAAAACAGACTCTGGCACCATAAAGTAGCAAAATACAGAAGTATTAGCTTCCACTAAGATGGTATCAAGGACATTTATTGTTTGAGCATTAACAATAAAATACTGCATGATATACTGTATGTGAAAGAATCAATATTGGTATTTAAGAAATACCAATGGCATCCATTGGGTCTTGTACATCATTGGATCATTGGGGGTTATCACATTTTAGGTGTGAAATCATTTTTTATTCCACGGATTACACGTAGTAAGCAAAGCCATGTCCCAGTAATATAGCAGTGCTGTTGCGGTATGGGGCCATTATCACCCGTACACAGTACAAGAAAATCAGACATTTTTGTCTGAGGAACGATCGTTCAATTTTCTGATAGTGGGTACACAACTTTCGACAGCCGATTCCGACCTCCTGAACGAAAATTTTTACGAAGGGAAAAAAAACGCCAAAATTCTTCTCTCAAACAGAACGAACATTTTTCGTTTAATGTGTACTGCTTTCGTACAATTTTTGTACGTGAAATATCCAATACGAAAGCTTGCACACGATTAGAAACAATACATAAAGAAAAAGTATTTTTCGTACGAGAGTTCCTTATTTCTATCCTCGGTTCCTACTTGCTGTGAAACATCGAGGAAAACCGGCCAGGGAAATAAAAAAACAGCTATACACATACATACATGTTATATATACATACATATTCTATATACACACACACACATATACATATATATATATATATATATATATATATTATATATATATATATATATATATTATATATATATATATATATATATATATATATATATATATATATATATATATATATATATATATATATATATATATATATATACACATATACACATATACACACACACACACACATACATACACACTCTCCAATGGTTGCCCCCACACACAAATTAGGGGATAAAAAAATGTGCCCGGGTGCACAGCAAAGACTGTAGTGCAAATAAACCAAAAAAGAGAGCGGCACTCACAGGTCTTGAAACGTAAACGCAAGATAACGATTTAATTTGACGTTTCGATGAGGCACAAGCTCGTCTTTCTCAGGGAATCAAACAAATGAAAAACACAACATATATTATATATATATATATATATATATATATATATATATATATATATATATATATATATATATATATATATATATATATATATATATATTTATTTATATATATTTATTTATTACACACCCCCCATCATTATCACCCACATGTAATGACATCAACAAGTGCAAATGTTAAAGTTCCAGCGAAAAACAAACAATCATGGTAAAAATGTCCAAATTCGGGAGAAACAGAGAAACAAAAACAAAAATGTACCTGCAAAATTTACATTAAAAAAAAAAAAAACGAACAAAATCCAGGCAGTTAAGAAAAAAAATGTTATGCAGTTTTATTTTTGTCTTTACTGCACATGGTAAAAAGGTAAAAAACAAGCATATAGTAAAATCCAGCTTCTCACGTTATTCAGTGGAATTCACTGGATCATGTGAGAAGCTGGATTTTACTATATGCTTGTTTTTTACTTAATAAACCTGAGAGCATTTTATGAAGTGCGTTCTGTACAGTGTGTTGAGCTTAACCACTTCTGGACCGGAAGGTTTTACCCCCTTAATAACTAGGCCATTTTTTATGATTCAGGACTGTGTTACTTTGACAATTGTGCGGTTGTGCGACACTGTACCCAAATAACTATGATGTCCTTTTTTTCCCCCACAAATAGAGCTTTTTTTTTTTTTTTTGCTTTTTTTTTTTTTTTAAACAAAAAAAAGGAGCGACAATTCTGGAAAAAAAAAGAAAAAAACTATTTTTTACTTTCGGCTTTATAACATTCCCAATTTAAAAAATGTAAAAAATCAAATTTTTTCATCATTTTAGGCCAATTTGTATTCTGCCACATATTTTTGGTAAAAAAAAATCCTAATAAGTGTATGATGATTGGTTTGCGCAAACGTTATCATGTCTACAAACTAGGGGAAAGATTTAGGTCATTTTTATTTCTCTTTTTAATTTTATATTAGTAATGGCGGCAATCAGCGATTTTTAGCAGGGCTGCAACATTGTGGCGGACATATCGGACACCTTACTTATATTTTTGACACTTTTGGGGGGACCAGGGACATTACTACAGTAATCAGTGCTAAAAATATGCACTGTTCCTGTACCAATGACACTGGCAGGGAAGAAGTTAACACCAGGGGCGATCAAAGAGTTAAAGGTGTCCCTAAGGAGTGCTTTCCAACTGTGTGGGTGATGGGCGTATGGAATGAACACAGGGACCTGTGTTCCCAAGTAGGAGGAACACAGGATCCCTGTGTTCATTGCTGACAGAACAGCGGCCTGCCGTGTTTACAACAGCAGACCGCCATTCTGTCTCCATGGGAAGACATCGTGGGTGCCCATCGGCAGTCAAGGCCGCCAGACCCGCAGATCACCGTCCCCTGTAGCGAATGGGGGCCCACTTGCGGTCCCGCGAAGCAACCTACAGGTTAGTTGTTTCGTGGGACAGCGCCGACCTACCGCAGTACATGTACAGCGGCTGTTCAGCAAGTGGTTATAATGCCCAGGTACTGCACTATTGGAGGCTGTTTTTTCTGTTTATTGCCTATGACCTATGTGTGAGCTGGGTGGAGCCATCTTGGAGAGGGAATTCCATTGTTCTTAACCACTTAAGCCCCGGAAGATTTTACCCCCTTCCTGACCAGGGCCTATTTTGCTATTCGGTGACTTTAACGGACAATTGCGAGGTCGTGCAACGCTGTACCCAAATGAAATTGACGTCCTTTTTTTTCCTACAGAGCTTTCTTTTGGTGGTATTTGATCACCTGTGCGATTTTTTGATCATGCGCTATAAACAAAAATAGCGACAATTTTGCAAATATAACTAGATTTTACATTTTTTTTTATATGAAATTCCCCCCAAAAAAAATGTAAAAATCTAATTTTTTTTAAAATTTTAGGCCAATTTGTTTTCTGCTACATATGTTTGATAAAAAAAAAAAAAAAAAAAAAATCGCAAAAAGTGTATTTTGATTGGTTTGCGCAAAAGTTATGGCGTTTACTAAGGGAATGATTTTTGTCATTTTTATTTTTTTTTTTTTAACGAGTAACAGCGGCGATCTGCGATTTTTTTTTTTGCGGGACTGCAACAATGCGGCGGACAGATCGGACCCTTGACTGACCTTTTTGACACTTTTGGGGGTATCAGTGACATTACTACAGTAATCAGTGCTATACATATGCACTGTTACTGTAAAAATGACACTGGGAGGGAAGGGGTTAACTTTATTGGAGAGGAAGGGGTTAAGTGTGTCCCTAGGGGCGTGCTTCTAACTGTGATTGGATGTGGCTGTGTGTAACAGCATAGATCAATGGTCCTACATAGCAGGACCGTATGATCTGTGCTTTTACACAGGGGAGAATGACAGGCGGCTTTCTTTACATTAGCCACCTGCCTTTCTCCCTCTCCACCCGACGATCGCAAGTGACCGGCGGACATTGGGTCCGCCGATCACACGCGCGGGCTGCTTAGGAACGAGCGGGGGCGGGATCGCGCCTCCGGCAGCGTGCGCTCGCCCCCTATTGGCTCCCAGGTACCGGTACGTCACTTTGCCTGGGAGGGGCTGAACGCCGCCAGTCGGTCGGCAAGTGGTTAAAGGAACCTGAACACCAGAGTTTGGTCCACACAGCCTTTTTCAAAGAGGGTGTCATAGCAGCTTGGGGTGCCTTTTGGATTCTTCAGGGGTGCCTTAGCAAAGTGCCTAAAAATTTTCCTAAATTGCCCCAAAAATTGTCAACAAGTCAGCATTTTCGTTACAAAAAAATAGGAGGTTTTTATTGTGCAGCATTAAAACCTTGAACGCAGGCTAGCCGTTGGCATCCTGAACACGGTTGACATCATCAGTTGATAAAGGAGCTTCAGGCACCTGCATGGCATTCTTGTTTGCTCCTCTCTGTCACCACTGGGGTCACATTAGCTGAGTGAAGGAAAGAAACTGAAGGAGAAGAGAAACGCTGAAAAATAGTCAATACCAGTGTGCAAAAGGTGTATTTGCTTTGTAAATCTCCTCTAATGTTGGGTGGCCCATGTGTATGGCTGCTGCTGCGATTCGTTTACGATTTTACATTTTAGACTGGGGAATAATATCAAATCATACATTGACTGTAAAAAAAAATAAAAAAAAGGTTGGGAAATACTGCTATAAAACATTGTACCTCTGGGAATCCTTCCTATCCCTCTGCAGGTTGGACAGGTGTCTGTGGAGGGCTCTTCAGAAGAACTATTTCTACTACTACTTGATCCAGATGCATCGCTGTTAATACTGATGTACTTCTGATATTTTCCCGATTCAGATCCTTCCAGTATTGAGGTCTTTTCTTCTTTGTCTGGCTGCTTAAAAACGGACAGTAATCTCTTCATGATGAGCTGGAACTAGAAGGGGAGAAGAGAAAAATAATAAGCATTCAGTACTGATTATTCAGCTAATAGCACAGTCACTAATAGTTCTAGACTGAAACCACCATAGATCTATAAAACATCAACCCATGTTCAAGCAATCTGTCCAATTTAATTGCCCTTCCTTTCTCACAACACAGAGTCCGTTTATCAAAATCCAGCTTTAAAGTGGAGTTCCACCCATTTTCTACATGTGAAATCTACCGTATCTCAAAAAAGTCAGTACACCCCTCACATTTTTGTAAATATTTTATTATTATAACTTTTCATGTGACAACACTGAAGAAATGACACTTTGCTACAATGTAAAGTAGTGAGTGTACAGCTTGTATAACAGTGTAAATGTGCTGTCCCCTCAAAATAACTCAACACACAGCCATTCATGTCTAAACCGCTGGCAACAAAAGCGAGTACACCCCTAAGTTAAAATGTCCAAATTAGGCCCAAAGTTTCAATATTTTGTGTGGCCAACATCATTTTCCAGTGCTGCCTTAACCCTCTTGATCATGGAGTTCACCAGAGCTTCACAGGTTGCCACTGGAGTCCTCTTCCACTCCACTATGATGACATCACAGAGCTGGTGGATGTTAGAGACCTTGCGCTCCTCCACCTTTCGTTTGAGGATGCCCACAGATGCTCAATAGGGTTTAGGTCTGGAGACATGCTTGGCCAGTCCATCACCTTTATGCTCATCTTATTTAGCAAGGCAGTGGTCTTCTTGGAGGTGTGTTTGGGGCCGTTATGTTGGAATACTGCCCTGTGGCCCAGTCTCCGAAGGGAGGGGATCATGCTCTGCCTCAGTATGTCACAGTACATGTTGGCATTCATGGTCCCTCAATGAACTGTAGTTCCCCAGTGGCGGCAGCACTCATGCAGCCCAAGACCATTACACTCCCACCACCATGCTTGACTGTAGGCAAGACACACTTGTCTTTGTACTCCTCACCTGGTTGCCGTCACACTTGCTTAACACTATCTGAACCAAATAAGTTTATCTTCATCTCATCAGACCACAGAACATGGTTCCAGTAATCCATGTCCTTAGTCTGCTTTTCTTCAGCAAACTGTTTGCGGACTTTCTTGTGCATCATCTTTAGAAGAGGCTTCATTCTGGGATGACAACCATGCAGACCAATTTGATACAGTGTGCGGCGTAAGGCCTGATCACTGACAGGCTGACCCCCCACCCCTTCAACCTCTGCAGCAATGCTGGCAGCACTCATACGTCTATTTCCCAAAGACAACCTCTGGATATGACGCTGAGAACTCGCACTCAACTTTTTTGGCCGACCATGGCAAGTCCTGTTCTGAGTGAAACCTGTCCTGTTAAACTGCTGTATGGTCTTGGCCACCATGCTGAAGCTCAGTTTCAGGGTTTTGGCCATCTTCTTTTAGCCTAAGCCATCTTTATGTAGAGCAACGATTCTTTTTTTCAGATCCTCAGAGAGTTCTTTGCCATGAGGTGCCATGTTGAACTTCCAGTGACCAGTAAGTGAGAGCAATAACACCAAATTTAACACACCTGCTCCCCATTCACACTTGAGACCTTGTAACACTAACGAGTCACATGACACTGGGGAGGGAAAATTGCTAATTGGGCCCAATTTGGACATGTTCACTTAGGGGTGTACTCACTTTTGTTGCCAGCGGTTTAGACATTAATGGCTGTATGTTGAGTTATTTTGAGGGGACAGCAAATTTACACTGTTATACAAGCTGTACACTCACTACTTTACATTGTAGCAAAGTGTCATTTCTTCAGTGTTGTCACATGAAAAGATATAATAAAATATTTACAAAAATGTGAGGGGTGTACTCACTTTTGTGAGATACTGTATATTATGGGCATTAAAAATGCTCTTACAAATGGTATTCATTTTTCTTTTTTTTTTTTTATTTCTTTTTTCTTATTATTTTCAGCAGCACTTCCGGCTGTGGTCGTCTAGGCGATGTCGTCACTAGAGGATTCGCAAGGATTTCTGGGTTATCGGCGTCATATATCCCAGGAGTCCATGCGAGTCGCCTAGGGACAAAATCTTGCGTTATTTCCAGACCGGTAATAGAGAGTTAGGCGCCATTTTTGAAGAACTGCATCTGCCGGGGAGGAATGGAGTATCTCTGATCGGGACAAGCTTGTATGTACAATAAAAAAAAATTTGATGCAGGCACGCTTTCCTGAATCTGGGCACTGTTCATCTAAATCAGGCATCATGGCATTGACAGTCTCATGCGGGCACTGACGAGATCGGGAGGTGAATGCTGGGTAGCCAGCTGCACTGGATTCTGGAAATGAAGAGTAGAGGGCTTCAGATGCCCACACCTGACATGGAACCTGCCTGCTTCCGAGATCTGGTTAGTATTCCACTTTTTTTAAAGAAACTTCAAGGAACAAACGTTTAACATTATCTAAATGTAACTTTATAAGTGCAAACAAGTATGGCAGAGTGTTCTGAGGACTGGAACTCCACTTTAAGGGTCTGAAGTAAAATCCAAGCTAACTAAAATACTTTAGAAGTGTTCTTATGCCCAGTGGCCAAGATGCATAAATAAATACAAAGCTTTAAACCATTATCTGAGTCTACCATGGTGAGGGGGCATCTGAAACACAAATTAATAGGATCCAAGTAATTTTTTTAGTTCAGCGCTCAGTTTTTTTTTTTTTTTTTTTATAGGTTTTCATTTTAGATCCAAAATACAGCCAAGATCAGATCAAATTATGCGGCTAAAGATGGAATTTTTGATGGAGCACTTGTGAAAGTGAGAAGAATTACAACTTGACAGTCTTGAGGATTCTCAAACTCACATGATCTTTTATAGTTTGTTTACTGTCAAGATACTACTTAAGACTGGATTCGGATCTTTGCATAGCATTACTGCATATGTTAATGTAGAGTTAGCCCCGCTGGAGCCGTTGGTTAATTTGGGTGCTTTGTACAGTTACAGCAGTTAGATGTTAGGATGTGCATGGTTGCAACACTCTTAATAGCAGAAAAAGTAACTAGGCTGCGTTGGGCCTAGCCTAGCCTAGCATCAATATGAACAGTTAACACAATGATGGGTGCAGAATTTACATCTGCAGCTTCTTGCAAGTGAGGGCTCACAAGATCAATAAGGGTTCAGCTTAATGTGTTACTGAATCCAGGACCCTGCATTTACTATATCTGGTCTTCCACAGTACACAGAACATGGAAATGCAATTATTGTAGTAAATATAAACTGCTAAATGCCTTTTCTCATCATCAGTATGTAGCAGTATTGTGACTTCTATCAGTGTCTGGTTAAAGCTTGCAGGAGTTTTTATTCTCCCAGGATTGCTCTATGAGGCTGCATGATCCTTGACCCTCTATCTGGACAGTGTTGATTGGCCCTGTGCTGATCACATGCACCCTTCAAATATAAAATTATATATATATAGCTAGCTAGCAATACACACCAAACTGAGCATGTGCAGTGTCCCCAAGACTCTGTTCTATCAGCAGATGGATTTGAGGACTGTGGAAGAAGGGGAGGATCAGAGAAGACAGAATCAAACAGCCTTTTTACACAATGCGGAGGATTAACCCCTTAGGTTCCACAGTGTGTATAACAAGCATGCTTTACTGCATATACACACTGATTTTATTGTTGTGGGTTTAGTAACATTAACTGTGGGAATGCAAACCACTCACTACTCTCGCTCTCTGCAATTCTCCTGTAGCAGTTGGTTTGATGAGTGAAGAGGAACCCCCTTTGTTGTCGTTGGCCATCATTGATGCCAACCAAAATGATCAATACCCTGGCTGTTCACTCCTGTGGTTCCCCAGTGGGCCTTGGCAGCGGTGGTCTAGGTCACAGACTGGCATCTCAGGGCAGGCACAAGAGCAGCTAATTGCCCAGCAGACTCCGCTCAGTTCAGCCACCTGAGTCAGGATGCAACAGCGTCCAATGGAACTTAGCACAGAACAGCACAGCATTTCTTCTCCCGTTGGCGCGCTCCCCAACTTCCCTGCTCCTTCCCGGGCTTTTGCTTTTATCAGATCACTCCTGCTCTTAGGCATCACTGGGTATTGTAGTTGATTTCCCAGTGATGGCCATGACTCAGATCATCCTTCAGACTACATCTCCCACAATGCTACAGCCTAAAGTCAGTCACAAGCTAAAATATAGGTCACTTCCTACCTCCACCTTGTGGAAATAAAAATAGTTCTGCAACCAGTAACATTACCTTCTGTTACAATAATATGCATTATGTCATGCAGTAACATGTGGTAGAACAGCCCTTCAATTATTAATTGGTTGATGATGCACCACAACAGACCTTTTACTGCACCTGTTTTTCCAGCATACCACAATGCACAGATAGTTCACATCTGTGCGTTTTGGTGCTCCTAAAAGCAAGTCTAGTGTGGTTGGCAGGGGATGTATCTAGAGGTCATTTTTAAAATTAATGGCACTGCGTAAGCATCTGTGCATAACCACAATGTAAACATGAGTATCAGGTTTGGTAAATTCTTCTACAATTTTACCTTTGAAATGCAACCTTAAAATGGAATTTGTGGTCGTCTTTTCTTGAAGAACAACAAAAAAATCTGAGATACCGTCTCAATGACTACCAAGGCTTTTTTATCTGAAATAAAATCATTAGTCATTATGGAAAGGATTGCTATGTGTAATCCTGCCAGGCAACAACAAACATGGAGGGGAATGTACCAAAATGAAAATGAAAGTTCAGGCCTGGATGGCAAAAAATAAAAAATATCTAGGATAAAAAATTCTCCCTTTTTCAAAAGGTGAAAGGACAAGTGAAGGTGAAGTTGAAGGTCAATCATTATGCTTTAGAAGGTACTTACCGGCATTCGTTTCCTATAGACATGTAGACAATCGGCGATGCTTCTTCAACCTGCCAAGGCATACATGTTATTTACTGATAGTACTAGTTCTTTGCCTTATCATAATAATAGCAAACATGGTGCCCAAATGCTGGTGCCTTCCCACAAACCATCATCTGACTGGCTTACATCTAGTGTGATAACCGGTTCAAACATACCCCATAAAACTACATCTTTTCTTAAATGTTATACACCCCAGGATTACATAAAATCAGGACCATCCATTCTTTAAAGCAGGGGTCTCCTAACTTTACAAAAGGGGCCATGTAAGTGTCCTTCAGACATTAGAGAGAGGGGGCAGGTTGTGGCTAGTGGGGGTAGCAAATGTACCAGGCCCAGCATCAGTAAGAATAAACATGTTTCCAGGTATGGGTTTGGGTTTTTGACTGCAATTCCAGAAGACCACTTCTGGACAGTACGGACAGTGGTTAGGTGTGCCTGGGCGCTGCTGGTTTCTGCCAGTTCTGTGCTAATGGCACTGCTGGACATCTTCCGATTTCAAGGGGAAGCAAGCATGATGTGTCTTTCATCAAGTTTCCTTGACTGACCACTGTGTCTACAGTCCTCAACGTTGCCCACTTCTTCAAATGAGTGTGAACCGCAAATCTTGAAACCCCAGTCTGCATTGAAATCTTTGCCCAGGGGAGACCTTGCCGATGCAGTATTGTGTCTTGTTGCTGTGCTAAGTCTTTCCATGGTGTATGACCTATGAAATTAAACTGTCTTCCACAACCTCACCTTTTGTAGCAGAGTTTGGCTGTTCCTCACCCAATTTTAAGCCTCCTACACAGCTGTTTTTTTCAGTTAATGGCGGTTTCAACCTACATATGAAACTATTGATCATTAGCACCTGCGTGGGTAATTTGGTTAACAATACACCCGACTCTAATCCTAAGAAATCCCTGACTTTGTGCATGCGTACAAAGTGTGCAAGTGTAAAGCCCCGTACACACGCGTCGAAAATTGGCAGGGAATTTTCGTCCGACGACCGATCTGCCGATTTTCGGCTTGTTAATATGATGCTTCCGACAACCAACTCCGACTTTTCGGCCGAAAAAAATCTGGTGTGCAGACTATGAAATTTTTGTTGGCCGTCAACACAACGGCCGATTTTCGTGCAGTCAGTACAGATTTCGACAGGGAAAAATCTGATGAGCAAGTCTGGGCATGCTCAGAGAAGAAAGAACACAAAGAAAGCAACCCAACACATGACATCACTTCTGAAGTAGAATTTTATTGGGCGAGAAGATTCGTGTGCAGTCTAGGCACATTCCAACCAACAAAACACAACTCTGGACAAAAGACGGACGATCGGTCGGCCGATAATTGTTGCATGTGTACGGGGCTTAAGAATTGATGCTGGTTGCAAGCCAAAGCGTAGTCACACCAAATATTGATGCGATTTAGATTTTTCTTCTGTTCACTCACTTTGCATTTTTTAAATTGATAAAAATAAACGTAAATATATATTTTTGAAAGCATTCTTTACTTTACAGCATTTCTTCACATCTGCCTATAACTTTTGCACACTGCTGCATTTTTAAAACATAAATAATTCAATCGAAGGCAATTTATAATATAGTAACACTAAAGGAGTTTGATAAAAAAATATGTTCATTTTGATAAGATGGTTTTCCTCTTTAAATCTTTCATCATCAATAAAGGAAGTGAGCAGTTTGAGAATGAAAAATTTTAATTTGGAGACAAAAACACATCAGTCTTTTAGTTTCAGGAAGGACACATTTAACTTTGTTGATTCACCATCTTTTGTGGGTGTTCAAGTAATGCTGTAGACTTTACTGGAAACATTTAGCAAAAACAAGGAATTGGGTTCCAGAGACTTGTAGGTTACTATCTTGTCGAAGAGATTAAATCTGTTTACATTGGTGGATGAGGGCCTCCAGTCTTCCTTCCACTGGATCCTTGGAAGTCACCTAGACTTCTTGGCTTTTACAGAAAGAAGGAAAAGGGCCCCCCTTCTATTTCAGTTCCTTCTTCTAAGTCCCATTTCTTACTTAGCTCTCTTGACTCTTGATTTGGAGTCAACCACACTTACACCTAGGAAATTAATTGTTTTGTTTGCTATCTAGCCTAACTGTATCAAATTCAAACCCAAAAGTGAATACCACCAACATTTTGAAGGAGGATTCCCTGCCCTAGTAGTAACCATTTGCCTACGGGGCTAATTCTGACATTTCTCATATACAGTACATGAAAAATATATTTGTTTGTTTGCTAGAAAATGACTTAGAACCCCCAAACATTATATAATTTCTAAAAGCAAAGGACCTGGAGAATAAAATGGTGATTTTTTTTTCTGGTAAAATATAAAATATGATGTTAGAACGTGTAAAGAGACACCCAACATGTCATGTTTTAAAATTGCATACACCCGTAGAACGGCAACAAACATACGTACATTAAATTATCCGGAGGCAACACTTTAAAAGGCTTTACAGGTTACTAGGAACTGTTACCCCCAGTGCCATCTTAAGAGCATTAAAGGGCCCCGGGCAATGCAGTGCACTGGGGGCCCCACCTACAAAATCACCCACGAGAATAAAAATGTAAATTATCAATAAGGTGATATTTCTTGGTACAGCAGTGCTAGGCTAATGACATATAGGGGGAAAGTTTCCGCGCTATTGGAGGAAATTAAGTAAATAAATGACTGCAGCCTACCTCAAAAATATAGGTAACTATATTTGGTAAATATGAGGAAAAGGGAGGTAATATGGCGCTGTCAGGCTAATAAATAGGAAAATTAAATAAATATGTCTTAAAGTGCACTGGTGATAAGGTGAATAAAAATCAAAGTATATAAAACTTCATATGGTGAATCCTTAAAAAGTGTAAGTAAGTTTAAAGAATTTAATAAAAAAAATGTGTATCTATATAATGATAAATAGATAGGAAAATTAAGATATAAGTGATAAATTATTAAAAATCAATTCAGTGTGTAATCTTAAAGGTATATGTATGACTATATAAAAGAATTATAAAGTGGTGTTATAAATATCCTCCATATATACTTAAGGTGCTAATTAGTCAGATATATATTGTGCTAGTGGGCCAAACAATAAATAGCTTTGTATAAATCTGTGCACATACAACTCATAAATAGTGTTCCAGCAGTTTAAATAGCATAAATAAATCAATAAATATAAAGCGAATATATAGGAAAATTGTCCATATAAATAGCCAAATATTAAATGGTGCTGCAAATATAATTGAGTCCCAAGAGGGGTGATGAAGCAGGGATTAAACAGGATAAAATGGATTACAGGACTTCCAGACTGGTGGGGGTGCTCAATACAGGAATCAGTGCTCCCCTCCTATTACTCCCGCACTCACCAGATGGTGGTACCCCCACAGGGGTAATCAGCGTTTGGGGTGACTCTCAAAGGTCCCTCCGAAGGCTGGCTAGTAATCCACTTAATCCCGACTTCGTATCTTACTCCAGGGGAAATTGATGAAAAATCCCTCCTCTTAGAGTACTCCAATATGTTTGAGAGATCCGGATGAGGAAAGAAAAAAAAAAAAAAAAAAAAAAAGGGCTCCAATAGTGAAGTATTGCAAAAGATAGGTGCTTTATTCGTATAAAATTACAATACTCACATTTAATAGCAAAAAAACGGTGCATGTATGTCCTAGGGACCGCAACACCCTCGTGTGGCGGTAGTTCCGGGACGCGGTGCGTTCCACCGGCCGGATGTGCGTCTCAGTCAACAGGAAGCGGAACTGACGTAACCACGCTCTACGCGTTTCGTCATCAATGACGTCATCAGGAGCAGCGTTTTTTTGCTATTAAATGTGAGTATTGTAATTTTATACGAATAAAGCACCTATCTTTTGCAATACTTCACTATTGGAGCCCTTTTTTCTTTCCTCATCCGGATCTCTCAAACATATTGGAGTACTCTAAGAGGAGGGATTTTTCATCAATTTCCCCTGGAGTAAGATACGAAGTCGGGATTAAGTGGATTACTAGCCAGCCTTCGGAGGGACCTTTGAGAGTCACCCCAAACGCTGATTACCCCTGTGGGGGTACCACCATCTGGTGAGTGCGGGAGTAATAGGAGGGGAGCACTGATTCCTGTATTGAGCACCCCCACCAGTCTGGAAGTCCTGTAATCCATTTTATCCTGTTAAATCCCTGCTTCATCACCCCTCTTGGGACTCAATTATATTTGCAGCACCATTTAATATTTGGCTATTTATATGGACAATTTTCCTATATATTCGCTTTATATTTATTGATTTATTTATGCTATTTAAACTGCTGGGACACTATTTATGAGTTGTATGTGCACAGATTTATACAAAGCTATTTATTGTTTGGCCCACTAGCACAATATATATCTGACTAATTAGCACCTTAAGTATATATGGAGGATATTTATAACACCACTTTATAATTCTTTTATATAGTCATACATATACCTTTAAGATTACACACTGAATTGATTTTTAATAATTTATCACTTATATCTTAATTTTCCTATCTATTTATCATTATATAGATACACATTTTTTTTATTAAATTCTTTAAACTTACTTACACTTTTTAAGGATTCACCATATGAAGTTTTATATACTTTGATTTTTATTCACCTTATCACCAGTGCACTTTAAGACATATTTATTTAATTTTCCTAGGCTAATGACAGCTTCCAAGTTTGGGGGCTGGGTCCGGTGAACACACACACTGACGGGAGTCAGACTCGACTGTCCTGTGTGTTCATGTTCCCGTGGAGGCGGACAGGCATTCCTGCAGTAGTGGGCTCCCCCTCGATGGCCCAAGTGGCCTGACAGCAGCGTTGGGCCAACAGGCGCTTGCCACCTGCTAAGTTCGGCGGCGGGATGCACACAAGAATCAAGATTAATGCTTGGCTGGGGCTGGGCCACTGGGCAGGTGGGGCCCCCTGGGCAAGTGGGGCCCCTGGGCAACTTCCCAGCATGCCCATTCGGTATGATGGCCCTGGTTACCCCTGCCGGTCACCCGTCACCTGGCCGATTGGCTGGCTAAAGCAATGACACAAACACCGTAGTCCTAAGCAGCAACAACACAATAACTTCCACTGGACAGTACTCTGTGTTAGACCCATGCAGGGTTAACAACTTTCACGAAATTGACAGACAGTTTGTAAAATCCGTGATTATTACCCTTGTCCTTGAATGTCCGTTACAGACATGCAGATCATGTATTTTACAAACATGGATTTTACAAACAGTCCATGAATTTACGGATAGAGGCAACCCTGGGCCCATGTATTGCATCTTTCTCTAGCTCAGTCCCCTTGTTGTATAGCAAATTATTTGGATACGCTGTGCATGCACCCCTTTGAGAGACCTCAGAGCAAGTAATTAACAGTTAATTTCAGTGAAGAAAGGTAAAACAGAGGAACAGTTGTGAAGCAGCTTCTCACACACATTCCTGTGCAAAGGTGTTCAAGTGTCCATCAGGTAATAATACCTAAATAACAGCAGAGTTCATAGTTCTTTGGAGGCAATTGTCCATTAAAGCAAATAATTCACAGGAGGCAGCAAGTATCCAAAGGCCATAATTGGCAGAAAGTCCATAAAGGCAATAAGTCCACAGCTGGCAGTTAAGAGTCCTCAGGTTCCCAGCCCCTCACAGAGTAACAGCCTACCCTCTTGGCAGTGTTTCCCAGCAGCTCTTCCAGGGCTTTTCAGTGAGCCCTTTTATGTGGATCTCTGGCAAATGGGTGGTTAAATCTAGCTGGCACCTGCCTACATACTCATATATTAAAGCATATTCATATGGGTTTATGGACCCATTAACCACTTCCCGCCCGCCCTATAGGCAAATGACGGCGGAAATGTGGTTGTGTTATTCTGACCGGACGTCATACGACGGCGGCAGGATAACACAGTTCTGGGCGCCCCCCGGGGGCGCGCAGAGCGGCGATCGGTGATGCGAGGGGTCAGCCTGACACCCTGCATCTCCGATCTCGGTAAAGAGACTTTCCTTCGGCTTTCCTTAGTTCGTGCCTAAAAGGCACGAGTAAAGGAGCGCCGATCGGCGGCTCCCCTGACAGGGGGGGGGGGGGGGGGGTCGGCACTGGTAATCAGATCATTGATTACCAGTGCAGACCCTCGGGGGGGGGGATGCCACTAGATCCACCAGGGATGCCCACTATGACCCCAGGGATGCCCACTATGGCCACCAGGAATGGCAATCAGGGCTCAGGGAGCCCCCCATTGCCCTCCCCATCAGTGCTGCCCGCCAGTGCCCTGCCTATCAGTGCTGCCCACAAGTGCCCATCATTGCCATCCTTTAGTGTCGCCCACCAGTGCCCATTATTGCCCACCAGTGCCCATCAGTGCCGCCCGTCAGTGCCAATCAGTGCCGCCCATCAGTGCCCAGTGCCCACCAGTGCCACCTATCAGTGCCACCTATCAGTGTCCATCAATGTCGCCCATCAGTGCCCAGCAGTGCCGCTTATCAGTGCCCACCAATGCTGCATATCTGTGCTACCCATCAGTGCCACATATCAGTGCCTATCAGTGCCGCCTATCAGTGCCACCCCATCAGTGCCCATCAGTGCAGGAAAAAACTTATTTACAAAATTGTATAACAAACAAAAAAATTTTTTTTTTTCAAACTTTTCGGTCTTTTTTTATTTGTTAACAAAAAGGAAAAAACCCAGAGGTGATCAAATACCACCAAAAGAAAGCTCTATTTGTGGGGGGGAAATGACATAAATTTGGTGTAGGTACAGTGTTGCATGACCGCGCAATTGTCATTCAAAATGCAACAGCGCTAAAAGGGGAAAATTGGCCTGGGCAGGAAGGGAGGGAAGTGCCCTGTATTAAAGTGGTTAAAGTCCAATTCTGGGAAACTATAAGATCATCCCTTGCAGTGAGGCTGTGCCCGCACTGCAAAGGTTAAACTGTTGGTTTTGTCTAGGGAAAAAGGTGAAACACCTTTACTTACCGGATCCTCTTCTCCTCCAGTTCACTCCAGTGGTGGACTATTCCTTAGCATCCTCACATCCAGTGCCAGGCTATGGACCCTACAATGGTCTTGATGAAGTCAGGACCTTGCAATGGTGGCACATAGGGGAGAAGACGCCGAAGGGATCAGTACAGCAGACGGGAGGAGCGGAGGATCCGGTAGTAAATCTGCTTTTTTGCTTTCTTTAGACCTAATCGAGCAATTAACCAGTTGCCAACTGCCTGCCGCAGCAAGGTGGCTCGGCTGCGCAAACCGATGTACCTGTACGTCGGTCACGCACTTGCGCCCCCGCCATGTCCTTTTTCGGTTCAGAACGGATCAGTCATCAGGTACAGGCCAATCATTTTTCAACAAAATTCTATGCAATAGGATTTTGGTGCAAAAAACATCTAATATTTGGTGAAAATATAAATAACACAATCAATCAAATAAAAAAGTGTCCATAAAATAGTCCATAAAATAGCAGCAGATATACGGATGTATGCGCTTACCAGAAGCTGTGGACCCCTTATTATATGGGGTCAAAGATCATGAGCACCAGGCATGAGACGGAGGCACCTTTTCCCCGTAGCCACTGTAGCCACTTTGACGAACCCTTGGCAAAAATTTTAGGATCTCAGGAACCTCTGAAATAATATTCAGACCTACAGCTCATGGAACATTGGTGTGATCATCAACAGTGAGGGCAGAAGAGAACCAGTTACACACAGTGTATTGGCCACAGAGGAAAAGGAAGCCAGCTGCACCTTTTCAACATTTTTTTTTCAACGGAGGTTTTCAACATCCGGATATCTGCTGCTATTTTATGGACTATTTTATGGACACTTTTATTTAATTGATTGTGTTATTTATATTTTCACCAAATACTAGATATTTTTTGCACCAAAATCCTATTGCACAGAATTTTGTTGATTCTACACTTTATTGATTAACACAGTGGTTTTGGTTTATGGCAATCGTATATTTAGCAATAAATAAATTATATATATATATATATATATATATATATATATATATATATATATATATATATATATATATATATATATATATATATATAGAGAATTATCTTGGTTCACATTTTTGTGTTGATTGCTGCTTCTAATTTGGGATCACTCCCCCACTGTTTTTTGCTTTTTGCTTTGTCACCATTCATTTTTTGTAATTTTTTGGCATTTCACTGAAAAAAAAAAAAAAAAAAAAAAAAGTGTTATTTGTTCTTCACAATTTTTTTATTTGTGCAGGTTTAGGGTTTATCACCTTATATATTTTTCAATCATTTTTCACCCGGACCTGTTGATCGGTTCGGACCAATTGCAGAACATCCTTTGCCTGTGAAATGTAAACACAGGCACAGGAAATTATGCAATCTTCTCTTCTGGAGCCCTTTTCGTGAGCGTGAAAAGAGAGAGTGTCAACTGTGAGTACACAAGCACTACACTGCCACCAGTACACATTGGCACACATTTAACCCCCTGATCACCCCCCAGTTAACCCTTTCACTCCCTGTCACAGTGTATACTATATACAGTATACAGATACATTTACTAATCACTGTTAGTGCCACTCAGTGTGAGAGGTAGTTAGTGGTAATCCCAGATAGGTTTAGAGTACCTGCCATACATCCCCTAATAAATATTTAACACCCTGATTACCCCAAGTTAACCCTTTCACTCCCTGTCACAATGTACACTATATACAGTATACAGATACATTTACTGATCACTGTATTAGTGTCACTTGTGACTTCAGTTAAATGAGAGACAGTGGTCTTTAGAGGGAGTGTCAGATAGGTTTAAGGTACCTGCCATATATCCCTTAATAAAGATTTAACCCCCTAATCACCCCCAGTGAACCCCTTCATTGCCTTGTCACAGTGTCACTATTATAGTGTACAGATCTTTTTTCTGATCACTGTATTAGTGTTACACAGATGGCATCAGTTATCATTAACGTTAGTTAGCATCAATCCAGGACAGCGTCAGATTGCCCGCCGCATATTTAGTAATACATTTTAACCCTTTGATTGCCAGCGACACACACACACTAAACACCTCCATTACTAGTATAGTGTCTGAACAGATCAGAACTATACTAGTGTCTCCAATAGTTTAGTATAGTGTTCCAAAAACGCAGCGTTAGCAGGATCAGCCCCGACACCTGCCAGCACCTGCGTTTAACCCCTCCGCTCCACCCCCCCAAAAAGGGCAGAATCAGATTACTGTCACTTGCAATACACAGCACACTAAACTGCAGCGTTAGAGTCAGGCCTGATCTCTACTAGCGCTAGCAGTTACATTTTTTTGGTAGCGGTTCAAACAGTCCTTGGCAACCAGGTACTGTTTTACCTGTGAGTCACACTAGGTACCTATAAACTTATTGGCCAAAATTTCCAAACAGAGGTACACTGGTGAAGAGGCATGCTAAGAGGCATGGTAAGGAAAAAAAAAAAAAAAAGAAAAAAATTTTTTATTTTTTTCGAAACTTTGTGACAAAAAGGGAGATCTGCAAAATACTCAAAATGCCTCTCAGCAAATATTTTGGGGTGTCTACTTTCCGAAAAGGGGTCATTTGGGGGAGGGGGGGCTGGGCCATCTTGGCATTTTGGCATTTCATGGCCTCCAAAACTGTGATAGGTAGTGAGGAGTTACCAACATACTCGGGAGAAGCAGCAGAATGTATTTTGGGGTGTCATTTCACATTTACCCATTGCATGTGTGAGCAATATATCATTTCAATGACAACTTTTTTTTTTTTTTTTCTCTCTGTCATTTTTCAAACACCTGTGACAAAAAAAGATGTAATATCCAATGGGCTCAGGGGGTTTTGTTCTGCCCTGCCATTTTAGCAATTCAAGAAATGAGATAGGCAGTCAGAAATTAAAAGCTGCGTAAATTCCACTATGTACACCATAGTTTGTAGACGCTATAACTTTTGCGCAAACCAATTTTAGCACCCTCCTAGGTAGGTGCTAGGCAAAGCATACAGTATATGTGACCCTGTTCTGCTTATCAGGAGGGTCTGATCTGTCAGTTAGCCTGTCACATGCTTCCAGGTGTGACCTGTTGAGCCTGGGGAGTCTCCCCACTGTATCCAATGAGGGACCTTGTTGGACAGTGGAGGAAACCTAGCCAATAGCACACCAGGGTTTAGGACTGTCCCAGTGGGTGGGCATTGCTGCAATGCATCCTGGGATTGAAGGGGGCATGTGACAGGGTATTTTTTGGTGGGAGCAAAGTCCCAGGAGGAGGTGGACAGCAGTCTCTCCTCCTGCTGATGTGAGGAAGGTGGCCCAGGCAGTCGGCCTTGGGACCAGGGGTTGAGCTGTGCTGCAGAACGATCCAGTGTGCGCTGACCAAGTGGAGCTGCTGGGCAGAATACTTCTTGAAAAACAGTTGTGAGTACTCAAGCATCTACCCAGGGGTCTGCCTAAGAGAAGGGACCACCAGAGGAGTCAAGGGGATCCATAAGTCAGCTAACCCAGAGTGATACAGTAAAGGGGGTGCCAGGTTGTTAAGCCCTGAAGATTAGGGGGCGCCAGGAAGGGCTCTGAAGTTGCTCAGCAGTGCAGTCTACTATAAAGGACAGTTACCTCAGGAGAGGAATGCCTTAGGAAGCTAAAAGGACTCTTTCACAGTTAAAGGCAAAGTACAGTAAGCAGCCTAGCCGTGACTAGCTCTTTTTTCTTTTATATCGCGAAAAATAAAGGACCGTAGAGGTGATCAAATACTACCAAAAGAAAGCTCTGTTTGTGGGGAAAAAAAAAAAGGAAATTTTGTTTGGGTACAACATTTCATGACTTGGCAATTACCAGTTAAAGTCACACAGTGCCAAATTGGAAAAAATAGCCTAGTTACTGGGGGGTAAAACCTTCTGGTCCAGAAGTGGTTGTAACCTTTTTTTTGTATTAAAATAACAAACATGCCTACACTTACCTGCTCTGTGCAATGGTTTTGCACAGAGAAGCTTGATCCTCTTTTTCTGGGGTCTCCCACCAAAGCTCTATGCTCCTCTTCTTCATCGGGTACCCCCATGGAAAGCCGTTTTCCATGGGGGCACCCTCAAGGCTTTCTCCCCTTTCATGCTGCTGCATCTATTGACACAGACAGCGGGACCTGGCCCACCCCCTTCTCCCATGTCACAGGATTTGATTGACAGCAGCGGGAGTCAATGTCTCCTGCTGCGATCAATCTGTCCAATGAGGAGAGTGTCAGCGGGTGGAGCCGCTGCACTCGTGCACATCACTGGATCGAATCGAGCTCAGATAAGGAAAAAGGGAGGGGGTCATATAAACATATATACAGACAGTATCACAAGAGTACACCCCTCACATTTTTGTAATTATTTTATTATAACTTTTCATGTGACAACACTGAAGAAATTACACTTTGCTACAACGAGTAATGAGTGTACAGCTTGTATAACAGTGTACATTTTCTGTTCCCTCAAAATAACTCAACACACAGCCATTCATGTCTAAACCGCTGGCAACAAAAGTGAGTACACCCCTTAATGAAATGTTTAAATTGGGCCCACTTAGCTATTTTCCCTCCCTGGTGTCATGTGACTCATAGTGTCAATATTTGTGTGGCCACCATTATTTTCCAGCACTGCCTTAACCCTCTTGGGCATGGAGTTCACCAGAGCTTCACAGGTTGCCACTGGAGTCCTCGCCTTAGTCTGCTTGTCTCCAGCAAACTCAGCAAATTGTTTGCGGACTTTCTTGTGCATCATCTTTAGAAGAGGCTTCCTTCTGGGATGACAGCCATGCAGACCAATTTGATGCAGTGTGCGGCATATGGTCTGAGCACTGACAGGCTGACCCCCCCCACCCCTTCAACCTCTGAAGCAATGCTGGCAGCACTCATACATCTATTTCCCAAAGACAACCTCACATGCACTCAGCTCCTTTGGTTGACCATGACGAGGCCTGTTCTGAGTGGAATCTGTCCCGTTATACCGCTGTATGGTCTTGGCCACCGTGCTGCAGCTCAGTTTCAGGGTCTTGGCAAACTTCTTATAGCCTAGGCCATCTTTATGTAGAGCAACAATTCTTTTTTTCAGATCCTCAGAGAGTTCTTTGCCATGAGGTGCCATGTTGAACTTATAGTGACCAGTATGAGAGAATGAGAGCGATAACACCAAACTTAACACACCTGGGACCGTGCATCACTAACGAGTCACATGACACCAGGGAGGGAAAATAGCTAAGTGGGCCCAATTGGGACATTTTCACTTAGGGGTGTACTCACTTTTGTTGCCAGTGGTTTGGACATGAATGGCTGTGTGTTGAGTTATTTTGAGGGGACAGCAAATTTACACTGTTATACAAGCTGTACACTCACTACTTTACATTGTAGCAAAGTGTAATTTCTTCAGTGTTGTCACATGAAAAGATGTAATAAAATATTTACAAAAATGTGAGGGGTGTACTCACTTTTGTGAGATACTATACATGCACACAGCATAAAAACATACATACACACACAAGCATATAAACACACAGATAATGTCCATACATACATTAACATATAAATGCATACACACATACTATACATATACAGCTACACATACAGTACAAACTGTATATACACACACATTATATATATATATATATATATATATATATATACATATATACATATATACACACACACACACATACATACATATATATATATATACATACACACATACACACACACACACACGTACATGCCAAGGAGACCGTGAAGATCCTCTGGGGTGTAGAAGCTGCCTGCACAGGAATGACAAAATCTGGCAAAAGGAAACAGAGAATCGCCCCAGCAGGGATAGGGACCACAATAAAAACATGGCAGGGGTTTTAAACCTTCCCTAGTCTATCCAAAAATAAAAGAAAATAAATGGTTAACCTGTAGATCCAATTTAATCAGTAGTAAAGCAGGCTATTATGCAAACAGCCTACAAAGATATATTTTCTCCAAAATGAAGTTTGGAAAACAGGAAGTGACCCTAGAACCCGATCTCTAGCAGCATCCGCAGTTATATTACACTGAAGCTCATTCAATTATTAATAAGGTTCCTGGCAGCACAGACCAAGACTACCAAGGCTTAAAATGGATTTCTCATTTTAAAGGGGACCTGTACGAATCAAAAGGAGACTGAATAGGCAATCACACCTTTTCCTGCCTTCTTCTAGGTGTGGGGTCTTTGGATGTCTTGATTGGCCAGCACAGGCAGCATAGGTCCTGCACATTAACTCATTTATCCCACCGCTGAGATTGCTCATGTTAGCAGCACCCTGATGCACTACCAGCAGCTGTCATGCCAGTCCAGGGTCCTTCCCATTTTTCTCCTTGCACACAGTGGTATTATGGCAAGAACCCTGGAGATCTGCAGTGGTATTAGGACATAAACCCTAGGAGCCCATAATAGAATTATGGCAAGAGCCCTGGCGATCCGTGGTGGGCCTGCAGCAAGAACCCTGGCGACCCGTAGTGGCCCTGCGGCAACAACCCTAGGGACCCGCGGTGGGCCTGCGGCAACAACCCTGGGGACCCGAGGTGGGCCTGCGGCAACAACCCTGGGGACCCGAGGTGGGCCTGCGGCAACAACCCAGGTTTACGGCAAGAAACCTGGGGACCCGCAGCGGGTTTACGGCAAGAAACCTGGGGACCCGCAGCGGGTTTACGGAAAGAAACCTGGGAACCCAGAGCCAGTTTACGAAAAGAAACCTGGGAACCCGCAGCGGGTTTACGGCAAGAAACCTGGGGACCCGCAGCGGGTTTACGGCAAGAAACCTGGGGACCCGCAGCGGGTTTACGGCAAGAAACCTGGGGACCCGCAGCGGGTTTACGGCAAGAAACCTGGGGACCCGCAGCGGGTTTACGGCAAGAAACCTGGGGACCCGCAGCGGGTTTACGGCAAGAAACCTGGGGACCCGCAGCGGGTTTACGGCAAGAAACCTGGGGACCCGCAGCGGGTTTACGGCAAGAAACCTGGGGACCCGCAGCGGGTTTACGGAAAGAAACCTGGGAACCCACAGCTGATTTACGAAAAGAAACCTGGGGACCCGCAGCGGGTTTACGGAAAGAAACCTGGGGACCCGCAGCGGGTTTACGGAAAGAAACCTGGGGACCCGCAGCGGGTTTACGGCAAGAAACCTGGGGACCCGCAGCGGGTTTACGGAAAGAAACCTGGGAACCCACAGCCGATTTACGAAAAGAAACCTGGGGACCCGCAGCGGGTTTACAGACAGAAACCTGGGGACCCGCAGCGGGTTTACGGAAAGAAACCTGGGAACCCACAGCCGGTTTACAGAAAGAAACCTGGAGACCCGCAATTGACTGCTAAAGAAGTCCCAGGAACACTAGATTCACTATGGATTCATAAACTACATGCATATCTACCATTCACATGGGAGATGTGTATGGATCTTGAAATTCTCAAGCGGGGGCACAATAACCTGTGATAATATACTGCAATAAGCCGGAGAGGGTTTACACCGGTGCCTGGAGGTTTAGGTGCAGGAAGATTTATCAGTGTTTTACACGCAGTTCTAGGTGCACTCCTATTGAATTCTTATAGAACGTGTGTTTTTTCTGAAAGCGCATCAAAGTCCTGCATGCTGCATCCTTAATGCGCTTTCAGAAAATGCACTAATAGAAGGTAATGAGAACCATGTGAAAAACGTGGATAGAATCATGCTGCACCCATGCAGTGATTAAATCCCAGCGCGCTGGTGTGAGCTACATGTGAATGAACTAAAAATGTACACTATATTACCAAAAGTATTGGGACGCCTGCCTTTACACACACATGAACTTTAATGGCATCCCAGTCTTAGGCTGGCCATACACTATACAATTTTCTTATTCAATTTCCTTTAGATTTACCTTAAACTATGTAGTGCAAGGGCCTGCCTGACTGCATACAAATTGAAAGTGTTTAGGTTTGACCCTATACTACATGGTTTTGGTAAATCTAAAGGAAAGTTGAACAAGAAAATTGTATAGTGTATGGCCAGCCTTAGTCCGTAGGGTTCAATATTGAGTTGGCCCACCTTTGCAGCTATAACAGCTTCAACTCTTCTGGGAAGGCTGTCCACATGGTTTAGGAGTGTGTCTATGGGAATGTTTGACCATTCTTCCAGAAGCCCATTTGTGAGGTCAGGCACTGATGTTGGACGAGAAGGCCTGACTCACAGTCTCTGCTCTAATTCATCTCAAAGGTGTTCCATCGGGTTGGGCTCAGGACTGTGCAGGCCAATCAAGTTCCCCCACCCCAAACTCACTCATCCATGTCTTTATAGACCTCGTTTTGTGCACTGTTCTTGTGTGTTCTTTTAGACCCTGGATGTCTCATTAAAGAGAACCTGTTGTAAAAAAAAAAAAAAAAAAAAAAAAAAAAAAAAATATATCATTACATAGGGGACATTTTGCCCCCTATGTGATGAAAAAAAAAAAATGTAAGCTAGGCTCCTTTCACAAAGTCCAGTGCGGTCCATTCTCTGCTCAGCAGGGGATCGATCTGCTGATCCCCCGCTGAGCAGGCAGGTGACAGCTCCCTCTCCGCACTTTTTAATATCACCTTCTTTACTGTTAGGGCTACAAGATTGTGGAATTCTCTACCACAAGAGGTGGCTTTCAAAAGACTCTTAGACGTACATCTCAGGGATCAGAACATTCAGGGGTATGAGAGATGATTACGGCCACACACATACACAGGTTGAACTGGATGGACTATTGTCTTTAATCAACCTCAACTACTATGTAATCATGTGACATAAAAAAAAAAAAAAAATTAGAACTACCACTATTTTATTTTCTAGGATGTCTGCTTTCAGAAAATATACAATGTTTGGGGGTTTTATGTAATTTTCAGGCCTAAAATGATTTTTTTGAAACGTGTGCAAAAAACGTCTCTGGCAGTGAAAGGCATAAAGGACAAGTTCATCTTCGGGAACATGTTACATGTTCCCCCGTTAGATTTGTTAGTTAAAAAAAAAAAAAACTAACTCCTAACTTTTTTAGCTGGCTCGTAGATTCAAAGCACATTTCTTAAGCCCTGGTATAAATCACTGACAGGCTGAGAGATGCAGTGGTTGTACGGATCTTTTGAGGCTGGGTTAGCACTTACTGCGGCCGCGGGTCACATCAGGGGTCCGGCGCATCCCTGTTCACCGATTCTGGTCCGAAGCAGGTCAGAATTTTTCCCTGAATTCGCACCTGAATCAGAACCAAAGATGCACAGAACCCTTTTCTAATGTGGACTGCGGCCACCCCGGAGGTGCGTGAACCGGCTCCATTGAGAGCCAGTCAGACTCTCCTGTCATGCAAATTGGATGCGGGGAAACCCGCACCAGTGTGAAGCCAGTCTCATACAGTGGTGGGATCAGGCGGGTTCAGGCACGAACATGCGATAAAATCCAGCATATCAATTCCATAGAGCAACGTCCTTATTATAAGTCCAATGTCTCGTAAAGACGAAGGGCTAACGTGTTTTGAGGCCGTGCCTCTTCCTCAGAGCCTAAGGGCCATGACTGAGTCCTTGGTTTAAATATAGTGGAGAAGGCCACGACTTATTTTTAACTTTTTCAATAAAAGCCCACTGAGGATAATGAGTTTTTTGTCGACCACCCCGGTCGTAGAGGGCAGCAAAGCTTAGCCATAGTGGATGCCAAATGTGAGTTCCGGGATAGAGGCAGCCTGAGAACCTGGTTCTGAGCACAGGAGCAGGGTGCTCAGCATCGCAATTTTCTTTTTGGGGTTCAGGCACGAATCCAGCCCCATCTAAAATATCCCACTGGAACGCTGTCAAATCATAGGCAGCGGAGGCATTCCCCGCAGTTGCGCATATACTGTATGCACCTCTTGCATAAGTGCGGCTACGGGGAATGCCTCCACGTGGCTAGTATTGGCTGTCAGCTTTGACAGCTTCCTGAGGGGACAACCCCCAGGGTTTGGATTTGTGTCCAAACACCCAGGGCTTGAGTCCTGCAGAACGCATGGGAACGGCGTTCCCGTACTTTTTTCACGGCAGGAACGCCGTTCTCATTAGCATCTGTATCCTGCAGGCGGGGCCGCTGTCAAGGGGGGACAACCCCCGCTGTGCAGCTATTTAGAAAAAAAATGTCTCCGGGCCCCCTGTGTTCCATGGGAGCGGAGACAGTAAGTGGACTAATTTCTCAGTTTCGGGTTTAGGTGGATTAATCCGCCGCAGCACGCTGCATAGTTGAAGCCTGGTCACTGGCCTTTTCACTATGAATATAGGAGAGAGGAAAGCGCCTCTTGAGTGTTGTAAACCAGTGGTTCTCAAATCCGGTCCTCGGGACCCACCAACAGGCCAGGTTTGCAAGATAACTAAATTACATCACAGGTGATCTCATTTGCTTCTCAGTGATTGCAGTATTCTAGTCTGCATCCCCCAAGGTAATACTTAAAATCTGGCCTGTTAGTGGGTCCCGAGGACCGGATTTGAGAACCACTGTTGTAAACGATTTAATGACAAAAATGATAGTAGTGACTCACATTAAGGTACTCGTTATCGTGTGTGGCGTTGTGCTCCGGAGGCTGGATGTCTGCTCAGTTCAAGTCGGTCTAATCGTCTGGGTGGGCTCTGGAGGCTTGCTATGCCGAATTCCGGGTAGAAGCCTCCAGAGCCCACCCGGACGATTAGACCAACTTGAACTGAGCAGACATCCAGCCTCTGGAGCACAACGCCACACACGATAACGAGTACCTTAATGTGAGTCACTACTATCATTTTTGTCATTAAATCGTTTACAACACTCAAGAGGCGCTTTCCTCTCTCCTATATTTCTGATACAGAGCTGCTTCACTCCTCCGGTCAGCTGCCCTGAGTGACAACCCCTCCATCCATCCATCCCAGGGTCAACCTCGGATTTCTCTCTCTCCCCCCTCCCCTCTGGATTTGAAGAGAGCACACCATCACTGTCTGTCTAGGAACTTGCACACGGACTTGAAATCCCCCCCTTGTGCCCAGGCTCTTAATGATATATCTCCCATGTGTTTCTTTTTGGTTTTACCCTGAAACCTGTCCACAATTTGCAGCCACCCCATTGACAGCACCACCTGAGAGCGCCAAAACACTCCCTATCTTCACTATGAATAGACAGTGACAGGCTGGGAAGGCTGTGGTGGTTTGATCCACCTAAACTCGAAACTGATAAAATAGTCCTCTTACTGTCCCCACTCCCACCGAACACAGGGGGCCCCACGACAATATTTTTCTAAATAGCTGCACAGTGGGGGATTGTCTAATTGGTGGACACTGCCAGGATTTGGGAGTCCCTGCCCCCTCTACCTCACCCCCCCCCCCCCAGTTCCCTCCAGCCCTAGTTGCCCAACAGGAAGGGAGAGGACCAGATGTACCAGCAGTGCTCAGCTGGTCTCTGGGCTCCCAACCCAGGAGGAACCACCTGTAGGACAAGCCCTGCACCCAGGCCGCAGGTAGAAGACGGCGCCTAGACCAGGTACTGGGGGGGGGGGGGGGGGACTAACAACGCTGCATTTGAATTCTTGTCTTAGCGCTGGTTCTTATATGTGCGATGACAGACATCGCATGTGATTCGGAGCGCACTGCTCTGCAAATCACATGCCATGTCTGTGCGATAGGAATTCAGCCATACAGATTGTATGGCTGAATTTGCATCACATTCGGACACAACATGCACAGGACCCTTTTCTTGGTCTAAACCAGAATCAGATGGCATGGGTGTTTACACCTATGTGATCCGATTCATGTCGGAGCTGACAGCTCGCACTGCGATATGTGAACTGATCTAGGGGTTTTATTAAACTTTGTATTGACACCCCCAGTGATTCGCATGTGGCAGTGTGAATGCCTGCGAGTTGAATGCGATGCGGGAAGCCACAGTGGATTCGCAGGGTTCCCGCATCACATATGTATAAACCGGGAACTAATATCAAGCATGTTTGGAGTGACACATCTGATGGGCATTGCTGTAAATTAGGGTACACTCTGAAGAGTGAACCACAATGGATCACTTTCAAAGGGTGTTTGCCAGGCGGCAAGGAAGCATTATGAGGCCTCCTCACCATCTAATTGAATCCTTAAAAACCTGCACCACCTCGCGGCAACTGCGTTTTGTTGTACATGGTTGTGAGGTGTCCCCATTCAGTGGAATGGGATGCATTTGGCCACTGAACGTGATTGGGGGATATTTTTGTATACCCTCATGTGCTGCCTTTGCCATTACCCCTTCCTAGCCACTGCATTCTGTACATTACATATCCCAGACCTCTGCATTCTATGCATTACCCATTCCTGACCTCTGCACTCTGTATATTAAACACTCCTGACCCCTGCACTATGTACGTACCCCTGACTCCTGCAAACTGTACAGTACATACTCCTAAAACTACATTGTGTAAATTACATAGTCCTGACCCCGGCACTCTGTACATTACATAGTCCTGACCCCGGCACTCTGTACATTACATAGTCCTGACCCCGACACTCTGTACATTACATAGTCCTGACCCCGACACTCTGTACATTACATAGTCCTGACCCCGGCACTCTGCACATTACATAGTCCTGACCCCGGCACTCTGCACATTACATAGTCCTGACCCCGGCACTCTGCACATTACATAGTCCTGACCCCAGCACTCTGCACATTACATAGTCCTGACACCCGCATTTTGTAAACTTTATACATACACCTGATAACTACCTTCCCACTGTTAGTGCAGTTTTGACACACCCTTATTTCTCCAAGGCACACATTCCACGCTGCCTCATTTTTCTCTGCTTGCTGCCTGCAGGCTAGGGGGAGCGGTGGTCGGGCTCAGGCTCCAGGCCGGTCAGATGGGGGGCCCTGTCAAGTAGGTTGTAGGAGGCCCCATGATTTATAACAGCTGCCCTGCCTGTTCCATGTCCACAGCCTCTGACCACCGCCTGTACCATGTCCACAGCCTCTGACCACCTCCTGTTCCATGTCCACAGCCTCTGACCACTGCCTGTACCATGTCCACAGCCTCTGACCACCTCCTGTACCATGTCCACAGCCTCTGACCACCTCCTGTACCATGTCCACAGCCTCTGACCACCTCCTGTACCATGTCCACAGCCTCTGACCACCTCCTGTACCATGTCCACAGCCTCTGACCACCTCCTGTACCATGTTCACAGCCTCCGACCACCTCCTGTACCATGTCCACAGCCTCTGACCACCTCCTGTTCAATGTCTGCAGCCTCCAACCTTCTCTTGTATCATATCCGTAATCTCAGACTCTGACCATCTCTTGTCTTTTATCATTTCTGCAGTCTCTGAGGGGGTGTCTGGAGAAGAGTCGGGACTGGGGGTGGTTTTCACAGGAGAAGTCAGACATATGTGGAGACTGTGGAGAGGAGACTATAGGATAAAAACAGAGCATGGTGCAACTAAGAGGAGGTCAATGACGTTGCTGCCAGGCCAGTCTGGGGGGGGGGGGGGGGGGGGACTGATGTAAGGGGGAGTGAATACAATAATGTAAGGGGCCACTGATATAAAGGTTCCCCCTAATATCAGGACCCCTTGTTTACATCAGTCTGCAGGATTACCCCTTACATTGCAAGGGGGAACTTTGTGGACGCTGATGGGAAGGGGAGCTCTGATGTAAAGGGCAATGCTGCAGACCCTGATGTAAGTGGGAACGCAGTGGACTCTGATATAGGATGGTCTCTGGTCACCAGAGCCCCTCTTTATATCAGAGTTCCCCTTTAGATCATGATCTGCAGAATTCCCTTTTATGTCAGAGTTCCCTTGCACTGTAAGGGGGAATCCTGCAGACTCTGATGTAAGGAGGGACTCTGTGCAGGCTGGGTATATTGACCTGACCTTCGTGTAAATAGAGAAATATGGCTTTTGACTTTTGTTTAACTTAAACACATTGCTAATAGCACTATATGCATGATTATAGTTTAAATATTGATATTTGTACTGTTTAGCACAGAATACAGGCATTTTAGGTACTTTTGGGAGGGAATCTTGGGTGAGTTCCCACATTTGTTTTCCCTAGGACTTGACCTCTGGAAATACCCTGTTACCATGTTACCCTGAAACCATGTTATATTGACTGTAGCACGTTTCTTCAAAAAGTATAAAAAAATAAAACGCATAGGTGTGAACCGAGCTAGATTTGCTATACGGGGATGCACAGGCGTTAAAAACATATTTTTAATATGAGAATATTTTGGCTCTATTTGTGACCATCCATCCCATATTGGCCCTTTAAAGTCCCACTATTTTTTAGGATTGTATTTTGGTATGCCATATAAATATCACATTGTTTGTAGATGCGATAACTTTTGTGCAAACCAATCAATATACGCTTATTGGGATTTTTTTTTTTTGCCAAAAATATGTAGCAGAAAACATATTGGCCTAAATTTATGGGAAATAGGTTTTCTTTTTTTTTATTGGGAATGTTTTAGGCTACGTTCACATCTTGGCGTTGCTAATTACAGGCGTTTTTTGTGCAGGCGTTTTTAGATTGAATAGAGACCAATGGAAAACGCCTGTAATCTGCCCAAAAAGAAGCTCATGTACTTTTTTGAGCGTTGGGCGTTTTGCTAACAGCGACAAAACGCTCCGATGTGAACAGGGGCCATTGAAATGAATAGGATTTGTCTTGTTGGGTGTTTTGAGAGCTGATCCTAGAGCAGAAAAACGCCCCAAAACGCCCCAAAATGCCTACATGTGAACGGAGCCTTATAGCAGAAAGTAAAATATATTGTTTTTTTCTTCAAAATTGGCTTTGTTTATAGCACACAAAAAAAAAAAAAAAACCAGCAGAGGTGATCAAATACCAAAAAAAAAAAAAAAAAAAAAAAAAAGCTTGGTTTGTGGGATAAAAAGGACATCAATTTTATTTGGGTACAGCCCCGCATGACCACGCAATTGTCAGTAAGTGCCGTTTCACACTAGTACAACTTGTCAGGCGGCCTTGGTCAGCCTGACAAGTCACGCACCGTCGCGTCCCATAGTGTAGTACAGCAGTGGTCCTCAACCCTGGTCCTCAGGGCCCACTAAGGCCCCGTTCACATAGGGGCGACGCTACTTTGCATCGCGACCTCGGAGGTCACGGTGCGAGCAGCGCGCCGCGACCTCGGAGCGGCCGCCACGGACTTCATAACATTGAAGTCTATGGCAGTCGCCTCCTGGTCGCCCCAAAGAAGCTCCAGACCCTTTTTCTAAGTCGGAGCGACTTGTGGCGCTCCTATTAGAACGGGTCCGCAGCTTCCCTATGGGAGGCGACCAGGTCGCCTCACAGGTCGCCCTAGTGTGAACGGGGACTAACAGGCCAGGTTTGCAAGATAACTGAAATACATCCCAGGTGATATAATTTGCTTCTCAGTGATTGCAGCACTCTAATCTGCATCTCCCCAAGGTAATACTTAAAATCTGGCCTGTTAGTGGGTCCTCCAGGTTGAGGACCACTGTAGTACAGGACCCGTTCTAATAGGAGCCACACAGAAAAAGGGTCCTGTACTACTTCGGGGCGACCTGGAGCGACTTGCAGACATTCATTTTATGAAGTCCGTTGAAGTCGCGGTGCACGCTACTTCACAGGTCGCCCCCTAAGTCGGAGCGACCTAGTGTGAACCGACACTTAAAGTAACGTATCGCAAAACAATGGCGAATGGTAACGTTTTATAGCAGAACGTAAAAAAATATGTTTTTTTTTTTCTTCAAAATTTTATTTTTTGGTTTATAGAGCAAAAAATAAAAACCGCAGAGGTGATCAAATACCACCAAAAAAAGCTCTGTTTGTGGGGAAAAAAGGACATCAATTTTATTTGGGTACAGCGCAGCGTGACCACGCAATTGTCAGTTAAAGTAACGCAGTGCCGTATTGCAAAAAAATGGCCTGGTCATTAAGGGGGTGAAACCTTCCGGGTCTCAGGTGGTTAAAAGCTATTTGCAAATCATGCAGGTTCGAGAACGCAATAAATGATTGCCGATAATCCGTTACCTGCAGAATGAAGGTTTCTGTTCCACTTTATGCGATCATCTATATCAGCTGTCTATGAAGATTTCTGTCTTACGCAGATAAATGATTATCAGGAAGTGGATTTGCAGGGTTATCCTCCACCATAAAAGCCAACCTAGAGAAATGACAGTATGCAGATTACACAGAGCTGTACACATAAAGTAACGTTATAGTATAAAGTGTAGGTCTATGGTGGCCTGCTCTCTGCAGCATACAGTACCTGCACCTCTCTGTACTAGTCCAAAGGTTTGTGATAGACGTAGTGTTTGCAGGAACTAAGCCTGACTAGGCCGCACCTCCTGTAGGCGGAGAGGGACCTTGTGAAATCATGAGAAACATATGGGGAAGAGGAAATCTCTGTGAAAAGTGCACACACTCCTTTTAGAAATGAGCTTAGACTGGGAATTCATACACGTAAAATAATATATGAGAAATCCTGGGCCTGTTTAAAAATGTAAACAAAATACAATAAAAAAGAAGGCCCATATGAAAAACATAATAAAGTCACAACAGAAAAGGACCATGCAGTCTATCGAGTCCTATCTTTTTTTTTTTAAGCCTCTTTCACACTTGTGCAACTTGTCCTGCGACTTGGAACTGCAAAGTTGCATGACAAGTCATACCTCATGATTTACAATAAGCACCGTTCATATCTGTGCGACTTCAAGTTTAACCACTTTACCACCGGAGGATTTTGCTGTCATACGTCTGGGCCACTTTTTGCGATTCAGCACTGTGCGACTTTAACTGACAATTGCGCGGTAGTGCAACACCGTACCCAAGCGAAATTTACGTCCTTTTTTTCCCACAAACAGAGCTTTCTTTTGATGGTATTTGATCACCTGTGCGATTTTCATTTTTAGCGATATTAATTAAAAAATGCGACAATTTTGAAAAAATAACAATATTTTTCTACTTAGACAGTTAAAAAATATCCAATATATTCAATTCCTGTCATATATTTAGGCCAAAATGTATTTAGCTACATGTCTTTGACAAAAAAATTCTCAATGAGCATATTTTTAACCGCTTTATGACCGGAAGATTTTACCCCATTCCTGACCAGGCCATATTTTGCGATTCGGCACTGCGTGACTTTAACGGAAAATTGCACGGTCGTGCGAAGCTGTACCCAAATGAAATTGACGTCCTTTTTTTCCCACAAACAGAGCTTTCTTTTGGTGGTATTTGATCACCTGTGCGATTTTTTGATCATGCGCTATAAACAAAAAAAGAGCGACAATTTTGCAAAAATAACAATATTTTTCACATTTTTTTATATGAAATTCCCCCCAAAAAAATGTAAAAATCTAAATTTTTTAACATTTTAGGCCAATTTGTTTTATGCTACATATGTTTGGTAAAAAAAAAAAATCGCAAAAAGTGTATTTTGATTGGTTTGTGCAAAAGTTATCGCGTTTACTAACTAAGGGAAAGATTTTTATAATTTTTATTGTTTTTTTTTAACTAGTAATGGCAGCGATCTGCGATTTTTTTTTTTGCGGGACTGCGACATTGCGGTGGACAGATCGGACCCCTGACTGACATTTTTGACACTTTTGGGAATACCACTGACATTACTGCAGTAATCAGTGCTATACATATGCACTGTTAAGCCTCATACACACGCAACGATTGTTGCCCGTGAATTTTCGGCCAATGTCCGATCGGCCGATTGTCGGCTTGTTAGTATGATGCTTCCGACAACCGACTGCGAACAAAATCTGGTGTGCATGCTTTAAAATTTTTGTTGGCTGTCAACACAACGGCCGATTTTCCGTCAGTCAGTACAAATTTCGGCAGACAAAAATCTGATGAGCAAGACTGGGCATGCTCAGAGAAGAAAAAAAACACGGAAAGTAAACCAGCACATGACATCACTTCTGAAGTTGGTTTTTGTTGGCCGAGAAAATTTGCGTGCAGTCTAGAGCATATTCCAACCAACACAACAACACTGGACAAAAGTCGGCCGATCGGTCGACCAATAATCATTGCGTGTGTACGAGGCTTTACTGTAAAAATGACACTGGCAGGGAAGGGATTAACTTTATTAGAGATGCAGGGGTTAAGTGTGTCCCTAGGGGCGTGTTTCTAACTGTAAAGGGGTGTGGCTAGTGATGTAACCACAGAGACATACGATCCTACATAGCAGGATTGTATGATCTCTGCAGTTAGATCAGGGAGAATGACAGGCGGCTTTGTTTACATCAGCCGCCTGCCTTTCTCCCTCTGCACCGGGAGATCGCGTGTGACCGGCGGACATCGGTCCGCCAGTCACACGCGCGGACATGTTAGGGAACGAGCGGGGGTGGGAGAGCGCCTCCGGCGGCGCGCGGTCGCCCCCTAGAGGCTCTCAGGCTAGCGACGTAGTACTACGTCACTTTGCCTGTACGGGGCTGACCGTCACAGTAAATATACTGTGGGCGGTCGGCAAGTGGTTAAAATGGTTCCTGCACTACATAGATCCGACTTTGATGCAACTTGAGGTCCGTAGACCTCAGGATTAAGCTGGATACACACTATATAACTTTTGTTGTTAGATTTCCTTTAGATTTACCTTCAACTATGTAGTGCAAGGTCCTGCCTGATTGCATACACATTGAAAGTGTTTAGATTTGACCTCATATTATATGGTTTTGGTAAATCTAAAGGAAAAAAATCCAAAGACAGTTGTATAATTGTATAATGTGTATGGCCCATTACACAGGCATTGTTTCAGGATGCACAAGTGTGAAAGGGGCATTAACCACTTCTGGACCAGAAGGATTTGCCCCCTTAATGACCAGGTAACTTTTTGCGATACGGCACTGCGTTACTTTAACAGACGATTGCGCAGTCGTGCGACGCTGTACCCGTATAAAATTTATGTCCTTTTTTTTTCCACAAATAGAGCTTTCTTTTTGGTGGTATCACCTGTGCGATTTTTATTTTTTGCGCTGTAAATAAAAAAAAGAGCGACAATTCTGAAAAAAAAAATATATTTTTTTTTTTTACTTTCTGCTATATAACATTCCCAATTAAAAAAATGTAAAAATCAAATGTTTTCATTTTAGGCCAATGTGTATTCTGCTACATATTTTTGGTAAGAAAAAAAAATCCCAATACCTGTACATTGATTTGTTTGCACAAATGTTATCGCGTCTACAAACTAGGGGAAAGATTTGTCATTTTTATTTTATTACTAGTAAAGGCGGCGATCAGCGATTTTTAGCAGGACTGTGACATTGAGGCAGACAGATCGGAAATCACAGATTGGTTTGCGCAAAAGTTATCGCGTCTACAAACTAGGGGAAAGATTTGTCATTTTTATTTATTTATTTTTTTTACTAATATTTTTTTTATTAATAATGGCAGTGATCAGCGATTTTTAGCGGGACTGCGACATTACGGTGCACAGATCGGAAACCACAGATTGGTTTGCGCAAAAGTTATCGCGTCTACAAACTAACATAGGATTTAAAGGGATGCATTTTTCATGCATTTTTATTCAGTTTTTTTTTTTTTTTAACCCCTTCGTAACAACGCTATAGACAAATGATGGCTACACAATGGCTACAGCATGTCCACAGTATGGCTGCACCTTGCCGGGAGGCCCTCATATGATGTCCTCTTGTGCGGCGTCCCTCGGACACAGCTGATCACAGATCAGGCTGATCACAATGTAAACAGGATTTGCTGGTTATCCTGGTTATCCGCAATCCTCCCCTCACGCTAACAGCACGTGAGGCGAGGAGAGCCAGACACCAGCAAATCCACACAGGGGGCATCTGCACTGACAATCAGAGTACTGATCATCAGTGTCCCGACTATTAGTTCAGCCCCAACAGTGCCCATCAGTGCTGCCAATCAATGCCCATCAGTGTCGCCTATCAGTGCCCATCAGTGTCGCCTATCATTGCTGCCTATCAGTGGCCATCAGTGCGGCCTATCATTGCCCATCAGTGCTGCCTATCAGTGTAGCCTCATCAGTGCCCATCAGTGCAGCCTATCAGTGTAGCCTCATCAGTGCCCATCAGTGCAGCCTATCAGTGGCCATCAGTGCATATCAGTGCAGCCTATCAGTGGCCATCAGTGCTGCCTATCAGTGTGGCCATCAGTGCATATCAGTGCAGCCTATCAGTGGCCATCAGTGCAGCCTCATCAGCGCACATCAGTGAAGGAGAAAAATTACCTATTTACAAAATTGTATAACAAAACCGAAGAAAAATTTTTTCTTTTTAAAAATGTTCAGTCTATTTTGGCTTGTTTAGCAAAAAATGAAAACCCCAATGGTGATTAAGTACCACCAAAAGAAAGCTTTATCTGTCTAAAAAAAAATTATAAAAATGTTGTTTGGGTACAGTGTTGCATGACAATGCAATTGTCATTCAAAGTGTGACAGTGCTGAAAGCTAAAAATTGTCCCGGGTAGGAAGGGGGTAAAAGTGCCCAGTAGGCAAGTGGTTAAACTGAAAAACTGATCAGTGTGAACGACCCTTAACACGTACACACGTACCGATCGTCGGCCGAACGATCGCCCGTCTTTTGTCCAGGGCTGTCGTGTCTGTTGAAAAGTGCAAAAGACTGCACACGAATTTTGTCGGCCAACAACAGCCGACTGCAGAAGTGATGTCATGTGATGGTTAACTTTCCTTGTCTTTTTTTCTTATCTGAGCATGCCCAGTCTTGCTAATCTGCTGTCTGTCGGCTGAAATCTGTACTGACTGGCGAACAATCGGCCGTTCTGGTGTTGGCCAACAAAAATTTTAATGCCTGCACGACAGATTCTGTTCGGCCGAAGATGCGCTGTCGGCTGTCGGAAGCATCATACTAACAAGCCTACAATCGGCCGATTGGTCGTCGGCCGAATCTTTACGGCCGACAATGTGTACGGGGCTATAGAGCTCATTCTTATGGGCGCCTTCCTCCATACAGCATAAACACACTGGCGTATTTTTTAATTGCAGTGCCCCGGGTGCTGTATAAAGTCACTCATCAAAATGAATGAGGACCCTGTCACACTGATCAGTTTTTGAGATGTTTAACCACTTAAGGACCGGAAGGTTTTACCCCCTTAATGACCAGGCCATTTTTTGCGATACGGCACTGCGTTACTTTAACGGACAATTGCGCGGTCGTGCAACACTGTACCCAAAAAAAATTAATGTTTTTTTTTCCCACAAACAGAGCTTTCTTTTGGCGGTAATTGATCACCTCTGCGATTTTTATTTTTTGCGCTATAAACAAAAAACGAGGGACGATTCTGGAAAAAAAAAAACAATATTTTTCACTTTCTGCTATATAACATTCCCCGGAAACAATGTTTAAAATCAAATTTTTTTTCACCAATTTGTATTCTGCTACATATTTTTGGTAAAAAAAATCCTAATAACTGTATTTTGATTGGTTTTCGCAAAAGTTATCGCGTCCACAAACTAGGGGAAAGATTAAGGTCATTTTTTTTAAAGACTTAGGTCGTTTTGTTTTTACTAGTAATGGCGGCGATCAGCGATTTGTAGCGACAGATCGGACCCCTAACTGACATTTTTGACACTTTTGGGGGGACCAGTGACATTACTACAGTAATCAGTGCTAAAAAATATGCACTGTTACTATAATAATGACACTGGCAGGGAAGGGGTTAACCCAGGGGTGATCAAAGGGTAAATGTGAGCCTAGGGGGTGCTTTCTAACTGTGAGGAGGATTATTGGATCAACACAGGGACCTGTGTTCCTAAATATGAGGAACACAGGAGCCTGTGATGATAATTGATGAAACAACGGGTCTGCTGTGTTTACAATGGCAAACCGCGTTCAGTCTTCCCAGGGAGTGATCGCGGTTGGCCGCATGCAATCGCGGCTGCCGGCCCAGCAGATCAGCTTCCCCTTTCGCGAATCGCTGAGGAGCGATGTATGGGTACGGCGATTTGCGCAGCCGAGCCAGCTTGCCACAGTATATCTGCAGTTGGCGTTCGGCAAGTGGTTAAAAAGTGGAACAAAAAAATGAAAAATGTATCCCTTTCAGTGCTAAGGAACACCTCTCACTAATGCGCTGTAACTGGGGTGCGTTTTTTAACCACTTGCCGAACACCGCACAGCTATTTATTGCAGCGGTCAGCCCCTCACAGGCAGAGTGACGTAGGTCTACGTCGCTAGCCTGTGAGGGTCTAGGGAGCGAGCACGCGCCCCCGGAGGCGCACTCCCGCGCGGTCACAGACCCCCCCCCCTGCGCGTGTGACCAGCGGACTCGATGTCCGCCGGTCACTCACGATCGTCGGTGTAGAGGGAGAAAGGCAGGCGGCTAATGTAAACAAAGCCGCCTGTCATTCTCCCCTGTGTATGAATGATGATCATACGGTTCTACTATGTAGAACCATTGATCACTGTTCATACAGCTCAAGCCACAGCCAATCACAGTTAGAAACATGCCCCTAGGGACACACATAACCCCTCCCTCTCAAAAAAGTTAACCCCTTCACTGCCAGTGTAATTTTACAGTAACAGTGCATATATATAGCACTGATTACTGTAGAAATGTCACTGGTAACCCCAAAAGTGCCAAAATTGTCAGTCAAGGGTCCGATCTGTCCGCCACAATGTCGCAGCACCGCAAAAAAAATTGCAGATCGCCGCCATTACGTGTTAAAAAAAAACAACAAAAATGACAAAAATCTTTCCCTTTGTTAGTAAACGCGATAACTTTTGCGCAAACCAATCAAAATATGCTTCTTGCGATTTTTTTTACCAAACATATGTAGCATAAAACAAATTGGCCGAAAATGTTAAAAAATTTAAATTTTTACATTTTTTTGGGGAATTTCATATAAAAAATGTGAAAAATTTTGTTATTTTTGCAAAATTGATGCTCTTTTTTTGTTTATAGCGCATGATCAAAAAATCGCACAGGTGATCAAATACCACCAAAAGAAAGCTCTGTTTGTGGGAAAAAAAGGACGTCAAATTTGTTTAGGTACAGTGTCGCACGACCGCGCAATTGTCCGTTAAAGTCACGCAGTGCCGAATCGCAAAATAGGCCCTGGTCAGGAAGGGGGTAAAATCTTCCGGGGCTTAAGTGGTTAAGGTGCCCTTTCACACTCCTCTGTTGGAAAAACACATGCATTTTTTATGTGTTCCTGGTGCGTTTTCTGCTTACCTGACTCCAATCATGCACCTGTGAAAGAGCACCAAAGACACAACCCCAGTGCACTTTTTATGCATTTTCCATTGATTTCAGTGGGAAGGTGCGTTTTAGGTGCTCTTTGGTGCCGCACCCGCAGCAAATTTGTGTGCAGAGTTCTATAGGATTTAAAGAGATACATTTTTTATACATTTTTGTTCTGCTTTTTAACCACTTGCCGACCGCCAGCAGTACATATACTGCGGCAGGTCGGCTCTGTCCCGGAAAACGACGTAACTGTACGTCGCCCCGCAGCACCACGAGTGGTAGTAGTAGTAGTAGTTCCAATTTTGTATGTCACATGATATTAGCACAATGGTTTATGAAACGAAAATTTCAGTAAAAAATACACAAAAGTTAATTTTAGGACACACAATAATTTACCCAATTTTTTGGTAAAATATAAAAGATAAAGTTGCACCGAGTAAATAAATACCAAACATGTCAAGTATTAAAATTGTGTGCGCCCATGAAACAGCGAAAAAACTTCAATACACTGTATTTTCCTTAGGCAATGCTTTAACGACCTAAAGACCGTCTGCTGCAGTTTTACTGCGGTAGGTCGGCTCCGTCCCACAAAAGACGTAACTGTACGTCGCTTTGCGGGACCGCGAGTGGGGGCGTGCGCGCGCCCATTCGCCACAGGGAAAGCTGATCTGTGGGTACGGTGGCCAGGATTGCTGCCAGCCGGGTACCTGTGATCGCTCCCTGTTGAGACACAACGGTGGTCTGTCGTTGTAAACACAGCAGACCGCTGTTCTGTCAGTGATGAACACAGGGATCCTGTGTTCCTCCTATTTAGGAACACAGGTCTCTGTGTTCATTCCATAAGTCCATCCCCCACACAGTTAGAAAGCACCCCATAGGGACACATTTAACCCTTTGATTGACCCTTGGTGAACCCCTTCCTTGCCAGTGTCATTAATACAGTAACAGTACATATTTTTAGCACGGATTACTGTAGTAATGTCACTGGTCCCCCCAAAAGTGTCAAAAATGTCAGTTAGGTGTCCGATCTGTCCGCCGCAAGGTCACAGTCCCGCTAAAAATTGCAGATCACCACCATTACAGGTAAAAAAAGAAAAAATCAATAAAAATGACATAAATCTTTCCCCTAGTTTGTAGACGCGATAACTTTTGCGCAAACCAATCAATATACGCTTATTGGGATTTTTTTTTCACCAAAAATATGTGGCAGAATACAAATTGGCCTAAAATGATGAAAAAATTAGATTTTTACTTTTTTTTTCTTTTTTTTATTGGGAATGTTATATAGCAGAAAGTAAAAAATATTGTTTTTTTTTTTCAGAACTGTTACTTTTTTTTTGCTTATAGCGCAAAAAAAAAAAAATCGCCGAGGTGATCAAAAACCACCAAAAGAAAGCTCTATTTGTAGCAAAAAAAGGACATCAATTTTATTTAGGTACAGCGTCGCACGACCGCGCAATTGTCAGTTAAAGTAATGCAGTGCCGAATCACAAAGTGGCCTGGTCATTAAGGGGGCAAATTCTTTCAGTTCAGAACTGGATAAACGCCAAAAGTGCATCAAATAAAGGTGCACCAAAATGCACCTCTTCATTGAAAGGAATGGAAAAGCATCAAAAGCGTGCAGTGGTTGCATTTTTGGAAAGCTTTTTCCGCCACGTGTCCATGTTTCACAGGTGCATAATTGAAGTCAGGGAACCAGAAAACGCACATAAAGAAACATAAGAAACGCATATGAGTTTTGTCAAGGGAGCAGTGTGAAAGGGCCCAAGGGCCCTAAGTGTAGGTGGCTGTACATAGGTATGCACCGCTACTTGCATAAGGTGTCGCATGCATACAAATGTAAGTCTCCAAATGCATGCAGTTTACATTCGGAACCCCTTGTCTTTATACATGCGACACTTTACACAAGTAGTGGGACAGACCTACGTAGCAACGCCTATACCCATTCATGTTTATTGATGGCTGTACACAGCAAGAGGGGCACCCAAGTACCAAAATATGCCAGAATGTTGACTTTGTAAGGAGGAATATGCTTGCATGCATGCGCCCTTACTGTGTGCATTACTAGGATGTTTAAAGTGGAACTGCACTCTCCCAATCAACATTGATTATTTTAATCCTCATAGGAAAGAGTATCATATTGTAAATAGGAAAGTGTATCATTTACTTCTTTTAAACCTTTTTTTCCATTTCTTCAGTCTTCATGAGGGGAGGAGAGGAGGAGGGGTTTTCTCAGCTAAGCACAATCTCCTGCATGCATACTTGAGCTAAGGGCAGGAAGTAAACATGAATCATTTGCCCTTAATCAAGATGGCCACAGCCAGAAATGCTAGGGGGTGATTTTCACCAAAATAAAGCATGGAGACAAGGATAGATAGGGGAGTTTGCTTTGAAAATTAAAAATGAATGCTACAGGCATACCCCACTTTTAAGTGCACAATGGGACCAGAGCATGTATGTAAAACGAAAACGTACTTAAAGTGAAGCGATACCTTTTTTAATTTCTCAATGCATGTTCTCAATACACTAGCTCCATAGGAAATCTTTGTCAGCTTGATATGGCACTGCTCCCAAACCATAAGTGACAAGGACAGCAACCTTGGGGAGCACGTTAAGGGGACCCAGGACTATGACATGATTACCTAGGCAAGCTGGCCGGCCACGAATAGGATATATTGTAGTCCTGAGTAGGGATGATCGAACGGTTCGGGTCGACCATCGGTTCGGCCCGAACATTGGGTGTTCGAGGTTCGGCCGAATTTAGAACTTTTTGCCCAAAAAGTTCGGAATTCGGCAACCAGAACCGCCCAAAATGCAATGCTTCAGGAAATGGGCTTTAAAAGCCCATGATTGGACCAGAACCATTAGCAAAAGCCAATTGAGGGGGCAGGAGAATGTTAGGAATGTGATTGGAGTGACTAGGGGGTCCCTAGACCAATTATTAGTGAATACACCCCCAGTATATAAGATCGCCCCCGCCATATTCCTAGCATTGTTATACTGGACATGGAAGAGAGTGGAAGCAGTTCTGTTAATTTTACTTTAAAAGTGTCATTTAGCTATTTTTAGTGTGAGGAAAGGGATATCTAGTGTAGTTAGAGTGCTCCTTTACACTTAAGTTAGCTTCAAAAATTTAGTTTCTGTAGGGAAAGTGTTAAGTGTAAGGGGACCGTAGTGTAGTGTAGGGTTAACTGGCAGTGACTGCTATGGCAGGGTGACAAAACCCTTCCATAGCAGGGTGACCGCTATAGAGAAATGATCATTTCTCTGAATTGCTTCGGCACACCCATATGGCTTCTCACCAGCCAAGCATTTTTTATGCTGCAGGGGCTGCCACTGCCAGTGCTTTTTTGAGGACATGTTTGATGTCAGACATGACATCTGAACATGTGTATAGGTGGTATATATACACATATATGTCTGAATATATACCCCTAGACATATATAGGTGTGATAGTAGCAGAAATAAATGCTTGCGCTAATGAAATCATTTACAGTAATATATTTCTGCTACTATCACACCTATATATGTTTAGGGGTATATATTCAGACATATATGTGTATATATACCCCCTATACACATGTTCAGATGTTTTGCCTGCCTCAAAAGAACCCCAAAAAAATGCCAAAAAAACGCTAGCGTCAAAAAAAAACAAGCCCAGGTGTGTTTTTGCTGGCATTTTTGGGGGGGTTTTGGAGGCAGGCAAAACATCTGAACTTGTGTATAGTGGTGTATATACACACATCCATATATTTATATACACACCTAGACATATATAGGTGTGATAGTAGCAGAAATATATGCTTGCGCTAATGAAATAATTTACAGTAATATATTTCTGCTACTATCACAACTATATATGTCTAGGTGTGTATATAAATATATGTATGTGTGTATATATACCACTATACACAGGTTCAGATGTTTTGCCTGCCTCAAAAGAACCCAAAAAAATGCCAAAAAAACGCTAGCGTCAAAAAAAAAATGCCCAGGTGTGTTTTTGCTGGCATTTTTTGGGGGGTTTTGGAGGCAGGCAAAACATCTGAACTTGTGCACAGTACCACTATACACAAGTTCAGATGTTTTTCCTGACTGCAAAGAACCCAAAAAAATGCCTGCTTTGAAACCGGCAAGGTGTGAAAACCGAGGAGAGAAGCCAACCCCCTGAGCTGAAAGTTTTCTAATACATACAATCCTTTTTTTTTCTGGTTCTTGACATGCTACAGAGCTGAAACTTCACAGGTACACCTTTTAGACCCCCCAGACACAAAATCACACAAATAAAAGTTCTTAAAAATTGTCATTTTTGATAAAAAAGCCAATTATTGAAAAAATTAAAAAAAAAAAAAAAAAAAGAGATTTTTTGATTTTTACTTTGGATTTCAGATCTGGGGGGGGTCTAAAAAGTGTACATGTGAAGTTTCAGCTCTGTAGCATGTCCAGAACCATAAAAATAAAGATTGTTTGTATTAGAAAACTTTCAGATCACCAATATGGCTTCTCGGTTTTCACACCTTGCCGGTTTAATAGAAGGCATTTTTTTGGGTTCTTTGCAGTCAGGAAAAACATCTGAACTTGTGTATAGTGGTACTGTGCACAAGTTCTGATTTTTTGCCTGCCTCCAAAAACCCCCAAAAAATGCCAGCAAAAACACACCTGGGCATTTTTTTTTTTGACGCTAGCGTTTTTTTTTGGCATTTTTTGGGGTTCTTTTGAGGCAGGCAAAACATCTGAACTTGTGTATAGTGGTATATATACACACATAATTATATGTTTATAGACACCTAGCCATATATAGGTGTGATAGTAGCAGAAATATATTACTGTAAATGATTTAATTAGCGCAAGCATATATTTCTGCTACTATCACACCTATATATGTCTAGGTGTGTATATAAATATATGGATGTGTGTATATACACCACTATACACAAGTTCAAAAATGCCCAGGTGTGTTTTTGCTGGCATTTTTTGGGGGTTTTTGGGGGCAGGCAAAACATCAGAACTTGTGCACAGTACCACTATACACAAGTTCAGATGTTTTTCCTGACTGCAAAGAACCCAAAAAAATGCCTTCTATTAAACCGGCAAGGTGTGAAAACCGAGAAGCCATATTGGTGATCTGAAAGTTTTCTAATACAAACAATCTTTTTTTTTTATGGTTCTGGACATGCTACAGAGCTGAAACTTCACATGTACACTTTTAGACCCCCCAGATACTAAATCCAAAGTAAAAATTTTATTTTTTCAATAATTGGCTTTTTTATCAAAAATGACAATTTTTAAGAACTTTTTTTTGTGTGATTTTGTGTCTGGGGGGGGGGGGGGGTCTAAAAGGTGTACCTGTGAAGTTTCAGCTCTGTAGCATGTCCAGATCCAGAAAAAAAAGATCATATAGGTGTTAAAGGAGGGTCCCACATCCCTGTTCTACTGAAAAATTATCTTTTTTTTTTTCTTGGTTCTGGACATGCTACAGAGCTGAAACTTCACATGCACACCTTTTAGACCCCCCCCCCCCCAGATACTAAATCCAAAGTCAAAATCAAAAAATCTCTCTCTTTTTTTTTTTTTTTTTCAATAATTGGCTTTTTTATCAAAAATGACAATTTTTAAGAACTTTTTTTTGTGTGATTAATAGTTAATGGGGCATGACCCAGAACCCTAGGCACTTTTTAGGGGCATTTATTGGGTTTTAGGGCTTCAAAATTGTGTTTTTTGATTACCGAAGTTCGGGTCCCATTGATTTCAATGGGGTTCTGAAATCCGGGCCGAACTTTCGGGAAGTTCGGATGTTCTGGCCGAACCAAACTTTTCAGAAGTTCGATCATCCTTAGTCCTGAGTCCCCTCTCGGTGTTCCCTAAGTTTGGTATCCCTGTCATTTATGGTTTTGGAGCAGTGCCATGTCAAGCTGTCCAAGATTTCCCATAGACGCCAATGTTAAAAAACGGGAGTAGTGCCATGCCAAGCTGACCAGGCTGTGTAAAGTGAGTGTATCTAAAACGGGGTATGCCTGTAAAGTGTTTTTGGTTTGTGGTGCTCAGATGCAGTGAAGATCTGCTTAAGTTTACTTAGGCTTCTCTTCTCATTTTAGTGAATGGCCGCGTGTCTTTTTAAATTCCCTCTCGCAGAAAAGTTTGTTCCCTATGCTAGGGTCGCCAGTACAGTATTTGTACATTGATATCATATCCCCCCTCAATCGTCTCTTCTCCAGAGAGAATAAGTTCAGTGCTTGTAGTCTTTCCTCATAGCTGAAGTCCTCCAGTCCCTTTACTAGCTTTGTTGCCCTTCTCTGGGCTCTCTCCAGTCCTAGCACATCCTTCCTGAGAACCGAAGCCCAGAACTGGAAGGCATACTCAAAATGCGGCCGGACCAGAGGCTTGTAGAGTGGAAGAATTATCGTTTTATCTCTGGAGTGAATCCCCTTTTTAATACATACCAGTATTCTGTTGGATTTGCTGGCAGAAGCATGATATTACATGCCATTAGTTAGCTTGTCATCTACTAGGACTCCCTGGTCCTTTTCCATCCTAGATTCCCCCAGAGGTTCACCCCCTAGTGATTTTTGGCACCCAAATGCATTACTTAACATTTTTCAACATTAAACATCATTTGCCATGTAGATGCCCACCCCATTATTTTGTTCAGGTCTTCTTGTAAGGTTTCCACATCCTGTGTAGAAGTTATTGCCCTGCTTAGCTTTGTATCATCCGCAAATACTGATATTGAGCTGGTTCAATCTTTTAGATCGTTTATGAATAGATTAAACAGGATTGGTCCCAGGACAGATCTTTGGGGGACCCCACTTTCCACACCTAACCGCTCTGAGTACACGCCATTTATTACCACCCTTTAGACCACCCCTGAAGACAGTTTTTAATCCAGGTACTAACCCTATAGTTCATACCTACATACCTTAGTTTGTACAGTAAGCGTTTGTGGGGAACTGTATCATATGCCTTTGCAAAATCCAGATACACCACATCCACAGGCCTTCCTCTATCTAGACAGGACCCTCTCAAAACACACAGAGTTGTCCTGGATAGGAGGCACGGGAGCAAGGAGAGGACAGCGGGAGAACTACCAGGCAGGTCTCTAGCAGCAAAAGGAACGGGCAAGAGGGCTGGTGAGTGACACACAGTCAGGAGGACTGGGAGGCACACCCTTAACCTTCTTACCGGTATTCCCGAGCGTGGCTCGGGGTTAAATTTCAGAGCCAAAAGCGGTAACCCCGAGCCACACTCGGGGTACCGCCAGAAGCATCGCTGGATCCTGTAAGCAGGGTTACTTACCTTGTCACCGGGATCCAGCGATGTGTCCGGCAGTGTCTCGCGGCGGATCTTCCTCCCAATCGTCTCCGTGCCCCGGCTTCCGTCTCCTGCGACGTGACGTTCGCAGGGGGGTGGAACCGGTGGCAAATTCAAATGTAAAAACACACCAAACACACTGATACCATTCAAAATAAAATAAAATCACATTAGTTTGCCCCCCAGTGCCCTTTCCTGCAGTTTTACTGTACTTTTTATGTAAATATATATATCTATATATATCTATATATATCTATATATATCTATATATATATATATATATATATATATATATATATATATACATATGTACTGCTGAAAGCGGTACCATTATTTTGCATGTAATTCTTGTGAATGAGCAGCCCAAACCAACTGTATACATTTATTATATATTATATATATATAATATATGTATACATAATATATGTATACATACATACATATATATATATATATATAATATATAATAAATGTATACAGTTGGTTTGGGCTGCTCATTCACAAGAATTACATGCAAAATAATGGTACCGCTTTCAGCACCTAAAATCCAAAGGAATCATACCGCCAGGGAGGTTAAAGGACTGGGATGGACCGATGGTGTATATAGTTTAGTCCCTAAATTTCCTATCTTCAATCAGTTGGGCAACTCATATGTACCCTATCCCCATCCAAGTTCTATTCCCCTAATAAAACAAAACAAAGCAAAGTACAAGGACTGTTTCTTGACTGAAGTGTGTCTGGAAATTCATGTGCCTGGCTGTGCAGGATGGGTGTGACAATGCTGAAAGCTGAAAATTGGCCTGGGCAGGAAGGGGGTGAAAGTTACTTGTAGGCAAGTGGTTATACAGTATAAACACAATCTGCAAACTCTGAGAATACCCATAACATGTAATCGGTCTAGTTTACATTTAAAGAGTCAACACAACATGACAAATTATTAGCCCCCCTGCTAGGATACAGTTGAAAAACAAGTTCTATTATGCATGCCAAAGAGAGCAATGGGCATCACCAGATTGCGTCTAATAATGTTATTGGCCTAAAAGAGGTTGATTAAACAGAACCACTCCCAGACCACCTACTGAACATAGCACCTGCTTGGGTGAATACACATTGCAATTGCCTTGATGTTTAGCTTCATAGTGTGGCAATTATAATGCGACATGTCAAGTTTTACAGAAAGCATCACCTGTCAAACTTGTTCAGTGAGCTCATTGAGGTTGCGCAGCAGCCACAGGCCAAATGCTTGGCTTGCGGTTGTGACACAGTATATCAATGCAACATTTCCATTCACCTGGAAAAAAATAACACATTCAGGAGGCAGCAGTATCACCTCTTGCACTAACAGTGGGAGAGTCATTAAGAGGCATTAAAAAGGAGTTTCACCCCCCCCCCCCCAAAGAAAATTAAAGTCATCTGCTACAAATACTGCAGCTGCTGACTTTTACTATTAGGGCACCCACCTGTCCAGGCACCCATTGGTGTTCTCACACTTTTTTTTTAACAGAAAAGTTTTATTGATTGATAAAACATGAACAAAAACAAACATTACCAACCCGAGATGATTCTTGAATTGGTTCTCAGGTGCTGGCGTCGCCATCTTGGCTAAGGGAAACAGGCAGTGAAGACTTGCAGCTTCACAGCCAGTTTCCTACTGTGCATGTGCAAATCGGGTTGTGCTCTGTGAATGGGCCGGCTGCGGGAGGGGGTGCCGAAACTCCGGCTGTCAAAACCAGGTACCGCCCCCCTGAAAGGTGACAAATGTGACAGTGGAGGGGGGGGGGGTCAGAAAAGGGGAACCTCCCCTTTTGGATGGAGCTCTGCTTTAAGTACAGAGAGAAGGGTTCAAGTGTACGCTATGTACAGAGTGCAGGGTTGAGGTGTGCGCTACAGAGTGCAGGGTTCAGGGGATCACTACAGACAGAGTGCAGGGTTCGAATGGGAACTACATACAGAGTACGGGGTTCAAGTGTGCACTTCATGCAGAGTGCAGGTTTCGGGATGCGCTGCATACAGGGTGCAGGGTTCAGGAGTGCGCTGCATACAGAGTGCAGGGTTCAGGTGTGTGCTACATACAGAGTGCAGGATTCTGGTGCTACATACAGAGTGCAGGGTTCAGGTGTGCGCTACATACAGTGTACGGGTTTCAAGTGTGCGCTTCAAGTAGAGTGCAGGTTTCGGGGTGAGCTGCATATAGAGTGCAGTGTTCAGGAGTGTGCTGCATACGGAGTGCAGGGTTCCGATGTGCACTGCATACAGAGTGCAGGGTTCAGGTGTGCGCTACAGAGGGCAAAGTTCAGGGGTGCACTACAGACAGAGTGCAGGGTTTGAATGTGCACTACATACAGAGTACGGGATTCAAGTGTGCACTTCATGCAGAGTGCAGGTTTCGGGGTGCGCTGCATCTAGAGTGCAGGGTTCAGGAGTGCGCTGCATACGGAGTGTAGGGTTCACGTGTGTGCTACGTACAGAGTGTAGGATTCAGGTGCTACATACAGAGTGCAGGGTTCAGGTGTGCACTACATACAGAGTACAGGTTTCAAGGGTGCGCTTCAAGCAGAGTGCAAGTTTCGGGGTGCGTTCCATACAGAGTGGAGGGTTCCGGTGTGCGCTGCATACAGATTGCAAGGTTCAGGTGTGCGCTACATACAGAGTGCAGGGTTCAGGTGTGCGCTGCATACAGAGTGCAAGGTTCAGGTGTGCGCTACATACAGAGTTCAGGGTTCAGGTGTGCGCTATGTACAGAGTGCAGGGTTCAAGTGTTCGCTTCATGCAGAGTGCAGGTTTTGGGGTGCGCTGTATATAGCGTTCAGGGTTCAGGGGTGCACGCTGCCACAAAAGAGCAGGGGAGGTACTCAAGAGGAGAGTGTAGTGTAGCTGCAGGGCATGTGGGGCCGTGGGCACAGGCTTCAGGAGCTGTTGCTGCCAACCAAGCAACGGCTTCCAACTACCTATCTATGTAGAGAGGCGGCAAGCAGAGCACAGTTTAGATCACTCTGCAACCAGAACTAGAGGAGCAGGATCAGCAAATGCAGCCAGCTGCTCGTTCTGCCAATGGCTCTAGCCTGTTTCTTTAAAAAAAAAAAACCCAACTTGCTCCAAACTCTGCCTGGATAAGTGGCTGCATCAAGCTCTCAAGGGGTTCTTTCTTACAATTGTCGAGTCAACATTAACCTGGCTAAAAATCTGTGATTTTTACAAACTGTCAGCAAATTTACTGATGGTTGGCAACCCTGGTACCAGCTCTGCTCAATGTATTAGTCCAGGGGTCAGACAATGCATTGCTTAGTATGCTGATTGTCACATGTTCATATATTTACTGCAGTGCATATATAGCTAAAACTGTTGACTTTTTCATACACTTTTAGTCCCCGTTCACACTGTGGACCCGTTCTAATAGGAGCGACACAAGTCGCTCCGACTTAGAAAAAGGGTCCGGAGCTTCTTTGTGGCGACCTGGAGCGACCTGCATAGACTTCAATGTTATGAAGTCCGTGGCGGCCGCTCCGAGGTTGCGGCGCGCTGCTCGCACCACGACCTCGGAGGGCCTAAAGAGGAAGTAAACGTCCTTTCCTGACTTTTACCTATAGGTAAGCCTATAATAAGGCTTACCTATAGGTATTGCAAGCACTCCCTAGGAACACATTTAACCCTTTGATCGCCCCTGATCTTAACCCCTTCCCAGCCAGTGTCATTAGTACAGTGACAGTGCATATTTTTTAGTATTGATGACTGTATTAGTGTCCCTAAAAAGTGTCACGGTAGTGTCTGATTTTTCCACCACAATGTTGCAGTCCCGCTATAAGTTGCTGATCGCTGCCATTACAAGTAAAAAAAATGTATAAAAATAAAAATTCTATAAATCTATCCCATAGTTTGTAGACGCTATAACTTTTGCGCAAGCCAATCAATATATACGCTTATTGAGATCTTTCTTTACCAAAAACATGTAGCAGAATACGTATTGGTTTAAATTGATGAAGAGATTTGATTTTTTACATTTTTTATTGGATATGTTTTATAGCAGAAAGTTAGAAATATTGTTTTTTTTTTTTTCAAACTTGTCGGCCTTTTTTGTTTATAGCGCAAAAATAAAAACCATAGAGGTGATCAAATACCATCAAAAGAAAGGTCTATTTGTGGGGAAAAAAGGACATACATTTTTCTTGAGTGCAGCATCACACTCCCGCGCAATTGTCAGTTAAAATAATGCAGTGCCGTATCGCAAAAAATGGCCAGGTCATGAAGGGGGGTAAATCTTCAGGAGGGCACGTGGTTAAAGTAACATTGTCACGGTGCCCAGTCATGTTGGAACACAAAGGGGTCATCCCCAAACTTTTCCCACTAAGTTGGGAGCATGAAATTGTCTAATATGTCTTGGCATGCTGACGCCTTTAGAGTTCCCTTCTCTGGAACTAAGGGGCCAAGCCCAACCCCTGAAAAACAACCCCACACCATAATCCCCCCTCCACCAAATGGTTTAGGCCAGTGCACAAAGCAAGGTCCATAAAGACATGGATGAGCGAGTTTGGGGTGGAGGAACTTGACTGGCCTGCACAGAGTCCTGACCTCAACCCAATAGAATACCTTTGGATGAAGGCCTTCTCGTCCACATCAGTGCCTGACCTCACAAATGTGCTTCTGGAAGAATGGTCAAACATTCCCATAGACACACTCCTAAACTTTGTGGACAGCCTTCCCAGAAGAGTTCAAGCTGTTATAGCTACAAACTCAATATTGAACCATACGGACTAAAGCCTCATACACACGCAACGATTGTTGGCCGTGAATTTTCGGCCAACGTCCGATCGGCCGATTGTCGGCTTGTTAGTATGATGCTTCCGACACCCGACTGCGACTTTTCGGCCAAACAAAATCTGGTGTGCAGGCTATAAAATTTTTGTTGGCCGTCAACACAACGGCCGATTGTTCGTCAGTCAGTACAGATTTCGGCAGACAAAAATCAGATGAGCAAGACTGGGCATGCTCAGAGAAGAAAAAACACATGAAAAGTAAACCAGCACATGACATCACTTCTGAAGTTGGTTGTTGTTGGCCGAAAAAATTTGTGTGCAGTCTAGAGCACATTTCAACCAACACAACAACACTGGACAAAAGACGACCGATCGGTCGGCCAACAATCGGTGCTTGTGTACGAGGCTTAAGACTGGGATGCCATTAAAGTTCATGTGTGTGTAAAGGCAGGCGTCCCAAAACTTTTGGTAATATAGTGTATTTACTTACCTATTGTCTGTCTGTCTGTCTGTCTGTCTGTATCTGTCTGTCTGTATCTGTCTGTCTGTATCTGTCTGTCTGTCTGTCTGTCTATATCTGTCTGTCTGTCTGTCTGTCTGTCTGTCTGTATCTGTCTGTCTGTCTATATCTGTCTGCCTGTCTGTCTGTCTATATCTGTCTGTATCTGTCTGTCTGTATCTGTCTGTCTGTATCTGTCTGTCTGTCTGTCTGTCTATATCTGTCTGTCTGTCTGTCTGTCTGTCTGTCTGTATCTGTCTGTCTGTCTATATCTGTCTGCCTGTCTGTCTGTCTATATCTGTCTGTCTGTATCTGTCTGTCTGTCTGTCTGTCTGTATCTGTCTGTCTGTCTGTATCTGTCTGTCTGTCTGTCTGTATCTGTCTGTCTGTATCTGTCTGTCTATGTCTGTCTGTCTGTCTGTATCTGTCTGTCTGTCTGTCTGTCTGTATCTGTCTGTCTGTATCTGTCTGTCTATGTCTGTCTGTCTGTCTGTATCTGTCTGTCTGTCTATCTGACTTTCTAGACCAGAACTGGCCAAAAAGGGAATATGGGAAGGGAAAGGAAACTGGGCAAGCAGGATTTTCTTGGTACCATCAACAGGCGTAAACAATTATATAAAAAAAGATCTTTTTTACATTTGATATAAAAAGAAGAACATATGACAATTAGTGATGCATTGAAAACACATATATAGTTACATAGTTACGGGGGGCCGGATTTAAAGAAACTGCAGCTTCAAACATCTATGACGTGTTTCAGTTTCGCCGCGTTCAAATCAATTAACTGGCGCTGCGGCGAATTGGCGAGTAAAACAGCAATAATGAATTCCGCCGTCAGCGGGATTCACTTACGATCGCGGCTTCGCCAATTCGCAAACTTATGTCTTCCTGCTTATAACAGTTTCACATAGCGATGTGGGCTAGTGGATTAGTGCACACATCACATGTCTGTAATTCATCTCCCTCTGCTGTAGGTTCGAGGCTTACCATCTCCACCTACTTTTTTTATTTTCTTTTTTTGTTTATATTGCTAAAATGGAACGGATTACATCATATATATTGCTAAATAATGTTACACTCAGAAGCGCTTGCAAGCTTACACCATTTTAAGTGTTTTTTTGATCTTGTCTGTGTGTCGAATCGATCTTATGAAGGAAAGTACCAAAGGCAAGTGACCAAACCCCTACCCTACTTCAGGGCAAGATGAAACCTCACAATTTTACCATGGTCTTCTTCCCACATTCCATACAATGTTTAGTTCTTTAGCTATATGTGCTTTTTAGCCTTAACACACTCCATTTTTTCCACCATACAGCTTTATTCTGCACAATAGCTAAGTGCTTTGCAACTTCACTGCAGTTCACAACGTCATGGGTTCAAATCACATCACTACACTTGGGATCTCTTTTCACTCTCATTTTTTTAAACAGTTTTTTTAAACTATCTTGAATTTGGGGGGGGAGGGGGGTGTCCTACCCAAATTTCAAGCACATCAATGGAAACAACACAATTTTGATTTTATGAGTGTGGTCCTAGTTTTATCGAGATGCAATTCTTTACATATTTACCATGGTTCTTACAATTTCTTGACCAATAAACATAGGTGTCTGATATTGGACTCTCTCCATATTTCAACAACACAGGCCCTCATAGTCCAACACTACATTTGCCTCACACCTCAACACAACACTGTCACATCCCTACTCTACATTACAACCCCTCACATCACCAGTACAAGCAGCATGCAAAGTGCAAAACTCCGGCCTTGGCAGCTTAATGGGCCATACACTAACAATTTGTCTAGACTTTTTCCTGTAGACTTAACCAAACCATATAATAGAAGCTCAAACCTCAACACTTTCAATTTGGATGCAATCAGGCAGGCCCTTGCACTACATAGAAAATGTCAATCGGAAGGATAAAGTCTTCTCTAAATCTTACAGTGTGGATGGCCCTTTTGTCTGTAGGCACCCACACAAAACAAAAAAACACATGTTCAATTCTAATGTATTTATTTATTTGAGAATGACAGCAGAAGGAGGGATGCAGCAAAAGAATATTGTCACTCTCCAGTCCGTGTGCCTTTACAGCGCCAGACCACGATCTTTGCTCCATGGCTACGGGATTCTGATGTCTTCCACAACTTCCGGCAGAGTTCAGAATCCATTCTGCACCTCTACCAGCTCATAGGGGACAGGCATGGCAAGGTTGCTGGGCAGCTTCCAAGCCACTTTCGAAGTTCCAGGGTGTTCATGTTGGTCATTGGCCATGTGCCTTACCAAATATCCACTGACCACAAAAGAAAATGAGTGGAGTCCATCAAGGTGGGTTTCTACCACCTACACCCGCAAGCAGTACCACTCCTGGAAAAATAAAACAAAGGATAAGACATTTCATTATGAAAATCACATCTTAATGCCTGTTTGCTTCATTCTGAACTTCATTTAATTTCGACATCACGAGTGAAATAACACATTTTATGCCAACTTACACAAACCAGAAATCATTAATGTAAACATTTGAATACACACCTGTGACGCCAGACAGCCCATCACCACAGGCTTCCCATGGTACGTGCCATGATTCCAAGATGTTGATGTTCTGGAAAATTACAACACCATAAGATACCAAGCAGCCGTTCATGTTATCAATAACTACACAGGTGGCATAGACACAAATAAACACCTGCCAGCTCTTCTCAGCCCTTTACACTATTCACAATACCAACATGTTTATGGTTAGAGGTGCATGTTTTTGCTCAAGTAACACAATTTTACCAATGTTGACTACACTTTATCTACAATGGCAAGTGTCATTGGCAGATGATAATCACCCTCTGTCTCCCTGTGAGTGGCACCTCTGCTAACTAGCTAATTAATACACATGCCCTATCTTGACCGGTTACAGTACTTACATGTAAAGTGGCTAGCAACCAGGGTATTCCGGGTGGCCATACCGGCAGCGGTGCTCCGCCGCCTGGGGGCCGCCGGCTGACGGACCTCTGGCTCCCTCTCCTCCGTCAGCTCCCAAGAATCATCCCGGGCAACGCACATGTTGTGCAACACGCAGCACGCCAGGATGATCTTGGAAGCCTTTGTAGGAGAGTACAGGAGTTCACCCCCAGGCCGGGCCAAGCAGAGAAACCGGGACTTGAGAAGACCTATGGTCAACTCAATGATACTCCGGCTTCTCCGCAAGGCCCTGTTGTAATTCCTCTCTGCTGGGCCCTGGGGGTACCTGATTGGAGCCATCAGCCACGTCAGCTGCGGGTAACCAGCATCCCCTGAAAAATAAGAAAAATATACATTAGTTATTCATATCATGTGACTTTAGATGACTCCTCAAAATGGGAGACAATTAGGCATTTTACTAAACAACCTGCTCGTCTGTTTGCAAAAAATCATATGAAACATCTCAACTCTGTCTAACTGCCTAAATCACTAATACAAATGGGAAAAAGGACACACAAAGTGGTGGGTTTCTCTTGCAAGTTACAACTTGGCCCCTATTCTGTTCCTATTACATTAGCCTAGGTCTTACTTCTGGAATATATCTGCAACTAGAGTGAGGAAACCAATATTGACTCACTTATGCAAAGTACTTTGGGGATATGGCAATACCATTGGAATCATTTGTAGGTTTTCTTTGGGTGGCTAGAGGACACCATTTACACATTGGTTAACCACCTTCATTGGACTCAAAGACAACTTTGCAAATCTTTCTTTTGTGAGCTGCTAAGCTGCTGATCTGGTTGTGTGTGAACAGCCTGACAACTAATAACACATCCATTTTAGGTAGGCTTTGCTTAAATCAGGGTGTACACCGATGTAGCTTATTCCTATGTCTATGTAATCTTACAGTTTATGTTGTTAAGACAAAATACTTTACCAATAAGCCACCCTTCGGGCATTTGTCCACTTTCAAACACCTCGTACAGAGTACTTGTTCTTAACATACTGGAATCATGGCACGACCCTGGGTGACCAGTGTTGACACTCATGATGCGCTGTTTGGCGTCACACACTAATTGGACGTTCACAGAGTGGTACTGCTTGCGGTTCCGGTATTCACTTTCGTGGCTCCTTGGGGGCCTAATGGCTATGTGGGTGCCATCGATTGCCCCTAGGATTTGCGGCATGTGTGCCCGCCGGTAGAAACCCAACTTGACTTCATTCCACTCATTTTCATTCTGTGGCCAGTGGATAAAATTGGGCACTATATCCACTATGGCATTAATGACCAACATGAACACCCTTGAAACTGTGGGCTGGCTAATGCCCATGATACTTCCCGAAGTGGCTTGGAAGCTGCCACGCCCTAAAATATACAAAGTGGCCAGCAATCTGGCCATGCCGGGCACCGCATGGCCGCGCTGTGTGTCCGGGTCAATTTTCTCTGCTATGAGCTGGTAGAGGTGTAGAATAGTTCCTCGCTCGAGCCGGAACTTCCTCCTGACATCAGAATCCCGCAGCTTGTCCAAATAGATCCTTGGAGCAAAAATGCGTGGCTGGCGAGGTAAGGGCACACGGACTGGAGGTGCTGCTGCTGAAGGTGCTGCTGCTGCTGCTGCTGCAGCTTCCCCACCTTCTGCTGCCTCCTGTGCCAGGGCCTCCTCAAACAAGGCACCAATAAATGCCAGCATTGCACCATCTAATGCGTCTGGGATATCGTCCTCCATTTTGAACGCGCAAATTCGCGAATGCGCAGATATATATAGAAACGGCCGCTAATTATCACACCTGTGAGCCAGCTATAAAAGGAGCACATGGCCAATATGGCTGCTGGATGTTATAGATCGATGTTTCTTATGTGCTAGCAAGACCCTGTGACCCACAACCTACATTATCTGGAGGTAAGACAATTGTATCTCTCTCTCCCAAAAAAAAGGAAGGAGACAATTTGTACTTATCTTGGGTGTGCTTAAGTTGTCTATGGTGAATCCCCTCCAACCCACAATAGCTTGGGAACCCCTCAAGTGTCTTTTAATCATTGGCAGTTGGCCCCATGTGCATGTGGTTTGGACATGTGTTTTCTCATGTTTGTTAAAGGTGTGCAGTCTAGATTTGGCATCTAAACCTGCCCCCTTACCTTCCCAGCTTCCAAAGACACCATTTTTGCTTTCCTGATAACTGTAATTTATTATGTGCACGTATGTAGGTCATGCGATTTCTCATGTATGTTTAATGTTTGCAGCCTCCTTTTGCCTATAAAGGATTACACCACCACCACCACCACCACCACTGTGTTTGTGACATTAGGTAAGTGTTTGGAGGGCCTCGTGTGATTTGTACCCCTATGCGTTTTCTTATGTGTTTTTTTTTTACATTTCTTTGCAGCCTCTTCTGCTCTTTAACACCACCACCACCACCACCACCACCACTGTGTTTGTGCCATTAGGTAAGTGTTTGGAGGGCCTCGTGTGATTTGTACCCCTATGAGTTTTCTTATGTGTATTTTTTGTACATTTCTTTGCAGCCTCTTCTGCTCTTTGCCACCACCACCACCACCACCACCACCACCACTGTGTTTGTGCCATTAGGTAAGTGTTTGGAGGGCCTCGTGTGATTTGTACCCCTATGCGTTTTCTTATGTGTTTTTTTTTTACATTTCTTTGCAGCCTCTTCTGCTCTTTGCCACCACCACCACCACCACCACCACTGTGTTTGTGCCATTAGGTAAGTGTTTGGAGGGCCTCGTGTGATTTGTACCCCTATGCGTTTTCTTATGTGTTTTTTTTTTACATTTCTTTGCAGCCTCTTCTGCTCTTTGCCACCACCACCACCACCACCACCACTGTGTTTGTGCCATTAGGTAAGTGTTTGGAGGGCCTCGTGTGATTTGTACCCCTATGAGTTTTCTTATGTGTTTTTTTTTTACATTTCTTTGCAGCCTCTTCTGCTCTTTGCCACCACCACCACCACCACCACCACCACCACCACCACCACCACCACTGTGTTTGTGCCATTAGGTAAGTGTTTGGAGGGCCTCGTGTGATTTGTACCCCTATGCGTTTTCTTATGTGTTTTTTTTTTACATTTCTTTGCAGCCTCTTCTGCTCTTTGCCACCACCACCACCACCACCACCACTGTGTTTGTGCCATTAGGTAAGTGTTTGGAGGGCCTCGTGTGATTTGTACCCCTATGCGTTTTCTTATGTGTTTTTTTTTTACATTTCTTTGCAGCCTCTTCTGCTCTTTGCCACCACCACCACCACCACCACCACTGTGTTTGTGCCATTAGGTAAGTGTTTGGAGGGCCTCGTGTGATTTGTACCCCTATGAGTTTTCTTATGTGTTTTTTTTTTACATTTCTTTGCAGCCTCTTCTGCTCTTTGCCACCACCACCACCACCACCACCACCACCACCACCACCACCACCACTGTGTTTGTGCCATTAGGTAAGTGTTTGGAGGGCCTCGTGTGATTTGTACCCCTATGCGTTTTCTTATGTGTTTTTTTTTTACATTTCTTTGCAGCCTCTTCTGCTCTTTGCCACCACCACCACCACCACCACCACTGTGTTTGTGCCATTAGGTAAGTGTTTGGAGGGCCTCGTGTGATTTGTACCCCTATGCGTTTTCTTATGTGTTTTTTTTTTACATTTCTTTGCAGCCTCTTCTGCTCTTTAACACCACCACCACCACCACCACCACCACTGTGTTTGTGCCATTAGGTAAGTGTTTGGAGGGCCTCGTGTGATTTGTACCCATATGCGTTTTCTTATGTTTTTTTTTTTTTTCCTTTTCTTTGCAGCCTCTTCTGCTCTTTGCCCACTACTACCACCACCACCACGACCAAGTCTGTTTGTGCCATTAGGTAAGTGTGTTCTGTAACTGTTCACTAATTATACTGTATATGAAGAGCAATCTGCAAATCCTGTTTTTTCTGTTTTCTCTTTTGTCATTTCAGATTTAGGAGTTTGGGGCTCTTTGCTGCTGCTGGACAGCCAGATTCTCTGCCCACCTCGTGCTCCCATGGCCCCACCCACTGGAAGGATGAGAAGGGCCAGGGGGGCCAGGGGGGCCAGGGGGGCCAGGGGGGCCAGGGGGGGCAGGGTGGGCAGATCGTCTGGCTCTGGTGTGAGGGAGGCTCCAGCTGTATCCATGAGGGAGTCCACCATCCCCATCCCGGAGGAGGAAGCCGGGGGAGGTGTTAACACACCAAGTGGACAAGCTGGCTCTTCTGACAGTAGTCCTGGAGCGGGTCCGTCCACCAGAGTCAGCTTGTCCACATTAACCCGGCTTCCCCGTTTCACCCACAATCAGTGCTGTGCCCTGGTCCACGCCTATATGGCCAGATATCAGGCGATACATGGGACCAGGGCCGCGTCTTACTCAGTAACAGAGAAGAACAGATTGTGGGATGAAATCCGGGATGCTGTAAATGCACTGGGTGAAGCACCTCGCCACCGTGACAGTGTGCGGAAGAAGGTCAACGACATCTGTGGGTCCGTTCGGAAGAAGCTAATTGCATGGGCTGCGGAGGGTCTTTATGACCGTCAAGGTCGGCTGGATGAACGTGCACGAAGTTCTCTCTGGGATTATCAATTACCTTTCTTGAACATCATAGGACCCGATACCATCTTTCCCAGAGAGGACTTAGATTCGGATGCTTTGCACCGAGGTAGGATATTATCTTGGATGTCAATTGTGTGAGTTGTTTGGAAAAGATTAACTACTATCCTATGTGTGACATTAAGAGAATGTGATACTTGCCCTTCCAATTGTCCTTTTTTTGTTTTCCCCAACCTGCAATTTGTTCATCTGTAGCACGGATCTCAGCCCCTCCACAGCCCATGCAGCTTGGCGAACCAGACGGACTCACAGGTGTTGACATCAGTGCTGACCCTCCTCCTGGTAGGTCCAATATCATACTGTGCCAAACAATGTAGATGTTTTTTTTTGGCCAAGATAGCTCATATTGCTATGTCCTTTACAGAAGATCCGCAGCAGGGAACACACCCAGTGCAGCTAGGCCTGGAGGAAGGTGTTGGTATGTCTAGTCAAATAATGTTTTTTTGAATCTTATTAACCCCATTAACACACATGTTTTTTCTTAGGAAAGAGTGTTGCCTTTTAGATGTTTACCCTGCAAAACACAGTTGACAGCATTAATGGGTGCCGTCATTAGTAGGCAGACCAAGCCTTCTTAACCTTTGGGAGGGTTTAGCAAGTGTCCTATGAGCCCAGGAAAGCACTTTTGAATGTTTGGCCTCAATGCTTCATTCATGAAGCTAGGAGGGCAATCTGGCCATAATCATTACTGACTAAGGTTATGTACTAAACATGTTTTTTTTTTTTTTTTTTAAAAGAACATCAGGCCCCTCTTGACGTTGCAGCTGGAGTTGGATCAGGAGCTGGCGACGATTCTGCATCCAGTGCTGTGGTATGTGATATAAGGGAACAAGGTGCACATGTAACATTTCAATGGTAGCATTGATTTTGGACTAGATGTGGCTTACATTGTGTGTGTTAAATTAGTGCTATGACATTCTGACGATGCACCAGCACAACAAGAGTTCTATCTTGAACATCAGGGAATTATGTTATAATTTGGTGTGCCACTAATGTTCCAAAAACATCCAGGATCTTTAAAGTCCGGCCCGTCTTTGATTTTCCAGGTCCAAATTCATGGGTATCGTTTGGTTGGGTTGTCCTCTAGCCGATTGATGGCAAGATTTTAGACAACATACGTAGATGTATAAAGTCATTGGTGTAGTAACAGATTTACCAAAAGCATAAACAACCTACCACACCAGGGTTAATTGGGAACACCTTCATGTTGAATCTTTTTTGCCTTTGTCATATTAGTCCTACCAATATAATATGTACCCATTATCAGAAGTGTTGCTAGCTTGGATAATCTTACAATGAACAAGTACTCATTAGAAGCACATCAAACTTTTCAACGTTCTGCTTGGGGTGTTAAGTTGTCAAACTAATCTGAAATATTTAGTCATGATGTTTGATAATGATTTGGTCTATTTCTTCTGCTTTCAGGTAGCCTTAGATGCAGAGGGATTGTCACCTACCCAACTTCGTCCATCTATGCTGGATGTAGCCGAGAGGCTGCTTGATGAGTATCAGGTCCAAAATGAGTTAAGGAGGCGTACTCAGCAATCTACTGAGGCAGTACGTCTGCTCGGGCTCATACAGGAATCTGTAGCAACAATGGTACAGGTTCACCAGGATATGTTACAGGTTCAACAGGATATGCGTAACAGCTTGGTAAGTTTAGCAGACCAGCATCAACGGGATCGGCAAAGTGTTGACACTCAGGTGCTGGCCACACGCCAATGCCTGTTTGGATCTGAAGATGCCCCATTGGCAGAGCCCTCCCAAACATCTCACTCACCTGCCACTGCAGGTTGTGGTAGTGGGAGGGTAATGCCAGTGTTGGCCACTTGTCAGGCAGCTGGGGATGGGACAATTCCTCCTGTAGCCACTCCTAGCACTTCACACTCCGTTCGGACTCCCACACCCCTCAATGAGCAATCCTCCTGCACAACCTCAATGCGCACTGGTTCCACAGTACCCCTTCCACCTGACTACATTCCCTCCACACCTTTATCACTTCACTCCTCCCCAGGCCGTTCTTCTTTTTTGTCACCAATGCGACATGTCGTTTGCCCCCGCACCGTGGACCACAACAACCAATCAACCACCACTCCCCACACATCTTCACAACCCTTGCACCACCAGCAGCATCAAATAGCCTTGGAGCAGCAACGATCCCATCTCATGGTAATGGCACACGTTACCCAAATTCTTAGGCTGAGCACAGAGCAGATGGGACTATTGGCACAAGATCTTCAGTCTGGGACATTTCCAGGGTTCAACACCCTGCATCAGCAGCAGCCTCAGACACAAGATCTGATTCTAATGGGCCACTTTACCAGAACTCTAAGGCTAACCCCAGAGCAGATGGGACTATTGGCCCACCATTTGATGGCAGGAACCTTTCCATTGCTCACCACACTGCTTCAGTCACCACCACCACCACCAACTTAATTTCTTTTTTTTTTTTTTTTTTGGTTTTGTTAATGATTGTTACATTGGCCAATTTGTGGGGCCATTTTTTTTTTAAATTTGAGGGTGGCACAATATGATTTCTTATAGTGCTTTTTTTGGGGATGAAATAAAATTTTATGCAAAATGATTAGTTTGTGTTTGCTCTTTGGTTTTTTAGGAGTGTTGGTGGCCAAGTAATGGCCCTGGTTAATGTAGGCATTTATACACACGTGCTTCTCGATCTCCAAACATATGATTTCATGTAAATTTAGATAACTCAATGTTCACATAACGACCCAAGAAAAGGTCTCCCTTCAAATGTAGCTTCAAAACAAGTCTCAAGGCTAACATAAACCAAAGCCAACATACTAACAATTACAGACCACACCACTCAAGTAAACAAATACAACACAAAAGACATTCGATGTGTACACCAAAAAGAAAACTTGGGTAATAAAATAAATGTTTTAATAACACATGTGGGTGTCTACCAACTGTAGCGTACAAAAAATATATTACAATATATAATAGAATGAACTAAATTGCCAATGTAACATTTGTGTTGCAAAGAGCAACATACTTAAATTTAATTTAGATAAACATTTTAAACATTTTTTATGTTTTGACATCATTTTTTGGAAGGTTTTCACAAAAACAATTCATTTTTGTAAACATTTTTGGTTTTGTCCGTTGCCATAAAAACAACAAGGCTTTTTTGTAAACATTTTTGGTTTTGTCCGTTGCCATAAAAACAACAAGGCTTTTTTGTAAACATTTTTGGTTTTGTCGGTTGCCATAAAAACAACAAGGCTTTTTTGTAAACATTTTTGGTTTTGTCCGTTGCCATAAAAACAACAAGGCTTTTTTGTAAACATTTTTGGTTTTGTCCGTTGCCATAAAAACAACAAGGCTTATTTGTAAACATTTGTGGTTTTGTCCGTTGCCATAAAAACAACAAGGCTTTTTTGTAAACATTTTTGGTTTAGTTTGTTACCAAAAACAACAAGGCTTTTTTGTAAACATTTTTGGTTTTGTCCGTTGCCATAAAAACAACAAGGCTTTTTTGTAAACATTTTTGGTTTTGTCCGTTGCCATAAAAACAACAAGGCTTATTTGTAAACATTTGTGGTTTTGTCCGTTGCCATAAAAACAACAAGGCTTTTTTGTAAACATTTTTGGTTTAGTTTGTTACCAAAAACAACAAGGCTTTTTTGTAAACATTTTTGGTTTTGTCCGTTGCCATAAAAACAACAAGGCTTTTTTGTAAACATTTTTGGTTTTGTCCGTTGCCATAAAAACAACAAGGCTTATTTGTAAACATTTGTGGTTTTGTCCGTTGCCATAAAAACAACAAGGCTTTTTTGTAAACATTTTTGGTTTAGTTTGTTACCAAAAACAACAAGGCTTTTTTGTAAACATTTTTGGTTTTGTCCGTTGCCATAAAAACAACAAGGCTTTTTTGTAAACATTTTTGGTTTTGTCCGTTGCCATAAAAACAACAAGGCTTTTTTGTAAACATTTTTTTTTTGGTTGCCAAAAACAAGGCTTTTTTTTTTTTTTTTTGGTTTTTTTGGTTCCCAAAAAAAGGGTTTTTTATAAATTTTTATATTTTTTTTGGTTGCCAAAAACAAGGCTTTTTTTGTTTTTTTTTTTTTTTTGGGTCCCCAAAAAAAGGGTTTTTTATAAATTTTTATATTTTTTTTGGTTGCCAAAAACAAGGCTTTTTTTGTTTTTTGTTTTTTTTGGGTCCCCAAAAAAAGGGTTTTTTATAAATTTTTATATTTTTTTTGGTTGCCAAAAACAAGGCTTTTTTTTTTTTTTTTTTTTTGGGTCCCAAAAAAAGGGTTTTTTTTTAAACTGTTTTTGATTTTTTTGTTAGATTTTTGTTTATAATGGGCAACAATTACAAATGTGACATTTCTTTGTGTTGCAACGTGCAACATAAGTAAACAAACCACAAAAAAAAAATACTAGGATCTTTTTAAAGGTGTGACATTCCTAACGAATGGCTCCTTAGGGTCTGGATCCACGCCACAAAGGTGTTCCAAATATAGAATTCGGTCTCCGCACCACCTCATATAATCCAGGAGGACCTCGTAGGTGAGGTGGGTGTGCCCTGGGTAGAAAAAAACATGACAATTAGTTTTAGGCAAAATGATCCAAACAAGGATTGTAATTAATGTGCCTCAACAAATATGCTTAGGAGTCTATTGGTTGGCTTTTATCAACACTCTGAAGCAAATATGCTAAATTGCTGTTGTAAACCTTAAACTCAAACTTTCACAGCAAATTGTTCAAAAGGTTACATAAGATGGCTTGGAATGTTAGTAGCAGTTCCACCAAAGCTAAGTAAAATGCTTTTCTGCATGTAAACACAAGCAATCATTTTGAAGAATGTAAGGTGTTTTGGGTTCAATTGGTCAACACGATACATGTGCACACATTTATCTCTATCACCATTGGAATCTGTGGAGCGTTCTCTCTCCCTCTTACTGTCTATAGATTGAACCTGACACATAGTAGAGACTCACCCTTAGGAATTTTGAGGGCCAGTTCTGGACGGAGCAGATGTGTCTGCTCCCCTGATCTCCTTTCCGCCATCCCAGCTGTGTTAAGAGAGAAGAAAAAGTTTATCAACAAATGGACTCACGCTAACTGTAGGTTACGCAGTCATGAAAACGCTCTAACACCCACTCATTACCCCTCCACATTTCCCTGAAAGTTTTATTTAGACATTGATATGGTGGTGATGCAGATTTGTACAGTGCAAGCGTCATTCTTCTGGGTGAAGCTTGTAGCGTTAAGGATACGTACTCCCTGCTTTTGTGCTGATTGTGTTTTTCTGATGTTTTTGGTGCCTCAGCCCTGCCTGTTCTAAGTGTTGGAAACATATCATTTTGGGAGGGCTGCGGAAAACTAATCAGGTTAGACTTACACTCTCTAGGTTTTTGGGGACAAGAGAAATAACAATCCTCCTTTTTACATGGCCCCTGTACACACCTCTAGGCACCTCCCTCCTGTTGTTTGACCCCACAGCAGGCAGCTTGCTATGGAGGCACATGAGATGAAGCCAAGCACCCTGTGCCTGTTCAGGCACTAGGCTGTGAGCCAGCCTTGCCCCCCTCCCTTCCAATGGTCTCAATGATTAGGAGTGACAGCATCAGGAGGCAATATTGGCATGCTGTCACCTCAGTTAAGGAGGAGGGGGAGTCTGTTCCAGACAAGTATTAGTGCAAAAATTTGGACCGTAAAAAATGGTCCCAGTAAGTCTTAGGGGGAATATGCACACCTATCACTTGGAATACTAATGCATAGAATGCATTCACATAAAGAACCCGCTGCCTTTAGAACAACTTGAAGCCTGAGCGGGGACATACACAGTTAGCATTTCTCCACTTACTAAGTAGACACATTACTGGAAAAGCACACAACTTACCATCATCAGGTTTTTTTGGGGCCCCTGAAGTGGATGGCGTGGCTGGCTCTGGAGAAACTGCACAAAAAGAACACAAATTGTGAACTGGAATGTGGTACATTACCGAGGAAGAGTATTTATGAAAGATTGACAAACACACATTTTCAGTGTTGACTAAATCAGGACATGATTAAATTACAATGTCCCCTAAAAATTTACAAGTACAAAGCACACCATTTCCAATGTAGAGAAACTAACACCAATTTAGAATAGGGTGGCTTGAGATAACTTACAAAAGATAACATGTCCTGTAAAGCTCCCCAAAACCACCTTTCAAACATGAAGGTTAAGCAAGAGTGTTTCATGACCAACCTTCCTGTCACATATAGCAAAACTACACTTGCTTTGACTCCAACTTAGATTATCCTAGATACACATCATCCTAGCACACACAATTCATGTGAGAATCTAATTTTAGGTACTTACAGACTAGTTCAGGGGAGCCTGGAGTGGGGGAGGATGGGGGAGACCCTACATGGGGGGATGGTGTCCCTTCATGGGGGGATGGCGTTGTATCTCCTAGAAACACAAAGACACAAATACAATCCTTGAACAAAAGCTATTTGATAAAGGCACACAGAAAGTAGTCTGGAAACATTGAAGGTAGTAGTTACAGTGGACTGGGTAAGCAGTGGCCCCTCTTCCCCAGTCCTCCACAACAAACATCCTCAATGTCAGCTGCTACAAAACCCCAATGTCAAAATATATATATTACAGCCCTTATATTTACCAGGACACATTGAACACACAAACACATGTAGAATACTTACTTCCCCTTTGAGGAGAGCCCAGGTCCTCATCCGAGTCGGACCAATTGGCCTCTTCTTGGCCAACAGTTTGTTCCTGGCCCGGATCCAGGCGACTCGGCCCTGCCTGAGGCTCCTCTCTTGCTGAAGTTACATCAACCACAAAAGAAAACAAAACAAACAATCATTCCTCCAAGTTCGACCTAATACACAACACACCAGCACATCCACATTACTTACAGGGGGCCTGAGAAGGCTGAGCCGCAACATCCTGATCACTGGTTTCTAAAATAAAAGAAAAACATTATATATTATTTATGGACACAAATAGGCAGTAACCTCTCATCATGCTAGCACCATACTCAATGCCCCTACAATTCAGAACATAGAAGTGCACTTACACCAATGAGATGCATTGACCATGTTTTAAAACAGGAGGGCACCATGCAAATTAAGCGGGCGCCTAAGGCCTCGCACCTACAGGGGCCTTGCGGCCAGTGGCGGAGCACCAACATTTCGAAGGGCGCAGTCAGGGAAATCTCCCAAGTAAAAGATTGCTTTCAATCCTCGGATCAAAAAGTTGCAGCAGTGTGCTGCAGTCCCTTCACTGCGTCTGCCAGGTGTCTGTTGTCCGCTGACACTTACTCCTCCTTCTCTGCCTGGGGATTGGCCGTCTGATCATGTTATCCTAAGATGTGGAGGAATCGGTAGGTGTGTACCTGCACCAGTAGGAAGTGACTGGCCGGTCAACTCACTCTGCTATCATCAGTTGTTGCTCTGGGAGGAGAGCTCCGCCCTGGACCCGGAACATACAGGTAACCAGGCCCAGACTTGATATTTTGCAGGCTGGTCATAGATTTGTTGTGTCCACTATGCAAAGTGGTTGAGTAGCCCCAGGGAAGTTGGAAGAGTCTGAAAATGGTTGGTGGAGGAGGAGGAGAAGAAGGCCCTGGGTGGCTGGGGGACAAGGAGAGGGCCCCTGGGGGTTTTCTAGAGGAGGAAAGATCCACAATGACGCCAGAGTCAATTGCCAAGGAAGAGAGTGGAGCTGAGCAAGTCCTGCCTATCTGACATGAAAGCCAAACATGGTGTAGATGGAGCCCTTTGCCCTACACAATGACAGCACCAGAGGTGGAAGGTGAGTGGTAGCGGGTCTTTGACATTATAGAGCATATGGACTCTGTCCATTATTGGTAGTTTTGTTTGGAGTTGTCCTTTAGATGTTTAACTGTGTTGTTTTTGACCCGAGCTGTGAGGGACTGAGGTATGACAGCCCACTATGCTGAGACTTATAGTGCCCTAGAATGTTGAGGACTGAGGAATCCTTAGTCCCTAACAGAGGGCACTACAAGTCTTAGCATAGCAGGCAGTATTTCCTCATTCCCCTACAGAGAGGATTACAAGTCCAAGCAGGTAGCCTTCTGCAGTGGGACTTGTTGTGCCCTTGACTGTGGTGGACTGAGGAAGGGAAGTGTAAGAGGGTCTCTGTAAGCTCAGATGTATGGGGGAGCTTTGGGGAACACAGAGTTCCCTTTTACACCAGAGTCCCCAGCTTCCCCCCTCAAATAATGGTTCCCAAACTCTCCTTATATCAGAGTCTTCACACTTCCCTCTTACAGTGTAGTAAGTCTGGAGACTCCGATGTAAAGGGGGCTCTGTAAAATGTGATTAGAGATTAGAAATTTCTAACATTTTTATTTTCTACTTACGATCCACAATTTTCAGCTGCTCAAATGGCTCGCTGCCTCTGACTGCATATTGGAGTGTGGCCGTCCTCCTCCTCCCCTTCTTCACCAAAAGCACAAGAGGGTGCCGTCCGTCCGCTTTGGCTAGAAGCAGAAGAAAAAAAAAAACATAAAAAATACGAATGTACATAGTAGTATTAAAGGTTGTGAAGAGACACTTGATGGAGGTAGGAAAGGTAGGAGCGAGAGGGAGGGGGGGGGGGGGTGTTGGTATTAGTGTTGTTGCATAGCTAAACACATGTCCACCTACCCAAAAAATTGTAACCTATCTGGTCACATGTAATGTATATTTTTACTTACCGGAGATTTGCTCCACAGCCTTTAGCAGGAGCCTGGGTGAGCGCCTTTTGGCATCACTCCAGGCCCGCTGCAGATCCACTATCTCAGGCAGAAACTGAAATCTCCGCTGCAGCCTCATCCGGAGACGACACATCATCTTGTGCTTTTGGTGAAGATGCGTATAAACTTTATCATACCCCCAGAGGAGGAGGAGCTGTGGAAAGAGCAGTGTATGTTTGAGTCCAAGTATGTCCAAAATAGTACAGTCTTCAAATAACATGCTAGGTCGTCTTTGAGATATTGTAGAACAAAGAATTCCATTTCTGGTGATACATATACATCGATGTCCAAATCTACCTCCATGACATAGGTTGCCCCACACTGGTGATTTCCTCTACATGATATAGCCATTTTCTCAATTGGCCTTTCATGACACACCCAGGGCCGCCATCAGGGGGGACAGGCAGTCACTGTATTTACAACCTTATTGCTGTCCATTTAGCAGGGTGCAAGTAACTTTACACACATGTAGCATAGGTATCAACTTTTGTCACCATGTTAAAAGGACAGCAGTATGGGTAGCATTACAGTGACTGTTATTAGTCCAGGCTCACTAAACTAGCCAATGCTTGGAAAAGCAAGCCATGCAGATTGCTTTTCAGGTCCCTTTTAACACGAGCTGTCTGATTGGGTGTGGCTGTTAATTTTTGACGCAGACCTGATAAGCCCCTCAATTCTCCTTTATGGAGTGTTATATGTAAATGGGATTGCTTCATTTGAGATGCAGATTTAAACTGTGTATGGCCAGGCTGAAGGTACCCAAGTTGATTGGTCGATCACCTGGAGGACAACGTACAACCAGTCTGTCAGATTTTACACACACTTATCGCTAGCATCTCTTGTAGCCACTAGCAATAATCACTGTGTTTTCCTGGCAGGGGCAGCACCAGGAGAACACAATGGCTCCGCAGGAGGGTTTCCCCTGTCTGTGTTGATGGTGGAATCAAGGCAAAATGTTTTTCCTGCAAGCCACGGGACAAACAAAGATATTTTTTTAATGAATCCATGATTTTGCCAAAATGGAAAAAAAAAGATGTTTGCTTTGTATATTCTTAAGTTTGCTACATAACTAGAACATGTAACAGTGTTATATCATTGCAGGAGATTTCCCTTCACTTCCTGTCTTGGTGTCACCAGGACAGGAAGTGAGGGAATCTCCCGTGGGGATACAGCCAGCAATTCTTTCCTTTTATATATACTATGGACATTATAAGGCAACAATTGCAAGCTATTTCCCCACAGTGATATTCCCCTCACTTCCTGTCTTGGTGACACTAAGACAGGAAGTGAGGGAAAATCTCATGCAATGATATCACCCTACTAGAAATTGTAGTTCCGTCTAAAAAGTATACATAAAGTAAGCACTTGGTTTCCAAAGTGGCAAAATTATGGAGGAGTTAAAACCCCATAGTGTGATCGGGTAATCTGACGGTGTGTTCCTACACTCCTCAATGTGTCTGTTCATTAAGCTGTGCTGAATTATCCTTGATTCACAATTCCTGCAAGAGTTGCAC